>NW_021835060.1:7500-10000 GCF_006345805.1 Octopus sinensis | reverse complement strand
TACTTAACCTTTCTCAGGGCCGCAACACACGTCACAGAGAAACCAATCCCACCTAAAGCGTTCAAAAACGGACAGCAGGTGGACATCCGTGAGTCATGACACGGATGTGGTCCGACCTCCCTAGAGTGTCAGGAGCTAAGGGGCGAAAAGCCTCTGAGGACCACCTGCTGTTACGCTCTCCCCGAGTTTCTTTCCACCACACTAGTAAGCACATCAATGCAAAACAAGGTGGGAAAAGATAGTTCTCGAATATCAAAAGTAGAGTAATATGCTTTTTTTATTAAAGTTGCAAAAAGATCACAAAACGCTTTTACTCCGAGTTTCACGTTGCCGTTCGTCAGACATTTGTGATAAAGTCTTATATTATATATATATATATATATATATATATATATATATATATATATGTAATAATATTAGTTATGAAAAACAAAAAACGAAGAAAAAACACAAGGAAAAACTACAACGCGAGGACGTGGTGCATGCAACGTCTTAAATAAGACGCTCAGGGAAACAAAGAAAGGTAGTTTTATGTTTCGAGGAAAGTTCTTCTCCAGAAACAGGAAACAAAGGAAAGTTGAAGAGAAATGGAAGACGGAGGAAAAAGATCGCAAACAATCCACCTGTGGTTACATAAATATTACTTTCCTTTATTCCCGTTATCTGTTTCAGCCATAGAGCTGCAGTCATCCTGGGGCACCACCGTGACTGTAACCATTCCTTATGCCGTTCGTTTATTATGTATTTACTTTCTTTTCTTTGTTGTTGGCTCATTTGGTGCTTATGAGTGTTTGGCATCGCGCTCTTCGTCTCTACTTCATTGTTCGCCCGGTATCGTGCATAGAAAAACTGTCCAATTCCATGTTAATGTCAGCCACATGCCGTAGTTTTCTTAATTCTTTTGTCAGGGCAATGAACAGCTGTGGGCCTTTGAACCCTGTGATCTTTCAGTTCTATTTCCTCATTTTAGATGGATTGGCTGGTATCTTTGGTACTACGCAGTGCCGAGGTAAGGTGCTATTTCTTCCAGAATGTTCCTCATATAAATTAATGCATATCTCTTGCATCTTTGCTTCATGGAGTAAAGTCGTCGTTTTTCCAGTCTCTCTCTTTGTAGTTCATCCGCTGAACTTTGACAATCTTTTTAGTGTAGTAACATTGGAATCCTTGAAGCTCCGCTGTTAGTCTGACACTATGCAATGACCACTGCTACGAGCTGTAGTCCAGGCAGTTGGGAGCAAAGATTTTGCACAAGATTAGAATGACTTTACAAGCCATCCTGCCAATCGCCTACACTTTGTTGCCATGTTGGTTAAGATGCATTTGAAATAGTGCATCATTACACGTGAACCCAGGCCTCGCAGTGTGTCTGTAAGTCTGGGATTGCAGTGCCTTTGGATCCTGTATATACTACATATTTGTGTGTGTGCATGTGTGTGCGTGTGTATATGTGTATGTGTGTGTATGTATGTGTGTGAATGTGTGTGTGTATTAGTGTATGAACTTGTGTGGTCGTATGTTCCGATTGAAATTCGCTGCGCTCTCCCAATTATCACTGTTCAACCTGAATACTCTCTCTATTTTTCTCACACACCTAACACACACACACACACACACACAAACACACACACACACACACACACACATACATACATACATATATATATATATATATATATATAATATATATATATATATATATATATATATATATATATACATACTTAAACATGCATGCATACATACATACCTTGGGTCAAGGTTACAAACCGGCTCTTTCTCTATTCACAAGAAATATTGAAATAAAACTGAACAATGACAGGCTTACATGTATCTATATATACATGTATATATGTACACACACACACACACACACACACACACACACATGCATACATACATAGATATATAAATAAACACACTAACATGTATACAGAATATACGTCTGTAAGTATACAGGACCAGTCTTCTCTCACACATAGACATATATATATATACATACGTACATACATTCTCTAACACATACACGAATTTGAGGTGGTATAAAAGGTTTCCTGACTAGTTCTGTAGCGCGCCAACAGATGGCAGCACACAGCTACGTGCGCAATGGGAGCTAGCAGTGATTTTTATGAGTAGTGTGCTGAGTGACACAGCTGGGTTTATTTCGCAAGTTGTGAAATTTGTGTTTTTGTGATCACGTGTGTATGTTGCAGTCTTCGGTTTTGTCATGGACAGGAACAAAGAGCCAACGTGACATTTTGCGTTAAACTTGGGAAGTCTGCTACAGAGACATTGGGTATACTTCGGTAAACTTACGGTAACGAGGCAGTTGGTCGTACGCAATGTTTCGGGTGACATAGCCACTTCAGGAGCGGAAGAGCGTCCTTGGAAGACGATGAGCGATCAGGAATACCTCCTATGTGCGTCATCCATGGAAATGAAGTATTGCGCATCAAGAATTCGACCGAGCCCCAGATACAGAGCGTCAATCGTGAGTTCT
>NW_021835060.1:0-2500 GCF_006345805.1 Octopus sinensis | reverse complement strand
AGGGATAGCTGTTCGGTCCACCTATTCAGATGTGGGTGTTTCCACGAGCATTTTTTTCATGGTGTTATGTGTGTTTTGTGCTATTCGTATGATTTTTATGTACATTGGTTTGTTGTTTGTTGATGAGGATTTCGTGATTTTGTCTTTCGTGCTTATGGAAGTGAATTTTCTTAGTTGTTTTTGTTTTTGATTTGTGTGCATGATAGTATTTGCTGGTGTTTGAGATGTTGGCTGTGTCCGTAGTGGTGGTAGTTGTGATGGGGATGTTACTGTTCGTAATTTTGGTGTTATGGTTGTTAGAGATGGTGATGGTGCTTCAGTTAACGTAATCGTTTATTTCCCTCTGTTACTGGTTTCAAATGTTGGCACAAGGCCAGCAATTTCGGGGTAGTGGGTAAGTCGATAAAATAAGTGCTTAACTGGTACTTATTTTATCGACCCCGAAAAGATGAAGAGCAAAGTGTACCCCAGTGGAGTGACGCATTGTGCTCTGCCTGTTAATGATTCTACCAGCTCACTTGAAAGTGAGAGGGGTTTCAAGGTAGGAGAAAAAAATGATTTAAATTTGCATGTTAAAGTACATCAAATCAAACCCACAATGATGCCAACGGAGTACTAGACGCAGTGTTTTGCTTGATGTTGTCTCTTGCCAAGCAGATTCCATCTCGGTCATTTGGAGATAAGTAGGAACTTTGTTCTTAGCTATAGGAAACAGCGAATCATACGTTTCGTAATCTGTGTTGGGGTATGCCAATCAGGAATTTATTTAGTATAAGCACATATTGCAGCGAATGTGTCTGCTACTGAAGAGACGAATTCACACCGAAACACCATGTCTGGTAATGCAATGTAGTGACTAGAGCTCGACTCAATGTCTCCGAGACAAAAACTCGCAGTTAATTCCTTTCACTTTCACTTTCTAGTCTGCAACAGCATTAGCAATAGAGGTGTAGGGTTTTCTTATTATGAGTAGTAGTTTTGAAAATATTTATTTGGAGACATAGTGGAGACACGTGGCTTAGTGGTTAGGGTGTCAGCATCATGACCGTAAGATTGTGGTTTCGATTCCAGCCCACTCAGCTGTCAAAAATAAGTAACGCTGCGATGGACTGGCTTCCCTTCCAGCTGGGGAACGCATACGCAATAGAAACCGGGCCCATGAGCCTGGCTAGGCTTTAAAAGGGCGCATTTATTTATTTTTATTTGGAGACATAGATTAAAAGTACGCACTACTGAGATTTGAACTCAGAAAGTAAAGATATGTGACTACTTACTGTTAAAAAACGTGGCCTGATATTAAGCCAACTCTGCTTCCTTTCTGTTCTTGTATTAGAGGCTCGTGTATCATAAATGAGAGGAAAGTGTAAATATTAGTCAGCAAACTCCTCTGAATATCAGTCAATATAATTTATTCATCAGAACATTCAATATGTCTTATATTATTATGTTCATGCAAATTTTATCTCTGATACTCTGATATAAATTCTCATTATTAACAACACATTTTCTCAGCTTAGCGTTAAACTTTTATATAGCTTGCCATTGTTAATCGCTTGAGCTGTAACTAAACTGCGGGGCACATTGCCGATGTGTTTCGAAAACAGAAAGCTAAATAACGTCTACGATTATAATATGATATTTTATATTCGTTTTATATTGTTTTTCTGGACAATAAACCCTAAGATATTCTCCTCTGTTAGATTGAAGGGACGAAAAAGATGTATTCTCGCGGAAAAGGTGCCATTAATATTTGTAATGGTTGTTAGATATTCAAGAGAGAAGCTATCTCGATAGCTGACTGTATCAGCGTAGTTTTCCGCTCGAGTATATAATCATTTGGGCGGGCCACCCACTAAATGACCACCGACTTAGAAAACTATCTGTTGTACTTCTTCCTGAACCTTACCACAATCCGCATTAATATTTATAATTTCAGCCACGGGAAGCCGGCGCTTAGTACCTCTAACGTCGGTTTCTACTGTCAAGTGAAAGTGCCCGGATCAATGAAAGGTCTCAAGGAATATTGGTTCCGTAATGCTGTAATTTGCAGCTGTGGCTGACGTTCGGCCGAAATATTCTTCAAACAATAATCTGTAAAAGAAAAAGAAAAACAGACGCGTTGTCCATTAGTATGTATTAGCTAACCCTTTGTAAAGATGTACTTTCATTAAATAGTAAGCGAGTGGTCTATCGTCTATTGAAGAAACTTGGCGTTCTGTTAAACGAGTGCATGTCTTTCCTACAATGCAGTAATTAACCTTCACACTTAGCGAACAAATCTACAAAACAGCTGAGGCAGTAAAGCATCGTTGAAGGTTCGTGCCCAGATCACTAACATTGCTCTTGGTTAAGATATTTATTTTCTGTTAATTCAGTTGACTTAGAAGTAAATAGGGACCATGAGTAGGCACAGTTTTCATCAGTGGGTTTTATATAGAGAGAAAGATCTTTGAATGATTGATATAGACTGTTATACTATGATAGCCTGAAGTTCAATGTT
>NW_021835059.1:35000-42904 GCF_006345805.1 Octopus sinensis | reverse complement strand
CAGGAAAATATACCATCTCACTCCTACTACTTCACACACACACACACTTACACACACTTATACACACACACACACACAAAAGCATACACACAAATGATTTATTTTTCTGCTGAACATTGCGATGGGCGACCAAGATGCATGTAGACATAATTCCTCCAACCCAACCCCAACCCACCCCACCAACCCATCTTTTACTGCACAGTTTAATACTCTTTGACAGAAGAAGACCGTTGAAAACGAGTACTTTCTACAATTGGGAAAATAAGTGTGTATGTGGGGGGGGGAGACATGAATAAATACATACGAACACATATCGGCGTGCACATAACACACACACCACACACCCACACACACATATGTATGTATATATATATATATACATCTATATGTATATATATATACATATATATATATATTTAATATATATGTATTATATACATACATATATTATATATATAATATATATATATATATATTATATATATATAGACATATATATATATATAATACATATATATATGTATATATATATACATATATCTATATACATATATATATATGTATATGTATATATATATATATATATATAATATATATATATATATATATATATATATATATATATATATATATACATACATTATGCATACGTGCACACACAGGTATAAGTATACTGGAACAAATTACATACTTTTTGCAAGATATGGAGACCATATTCTGTCTATCTGGTGTTTGTCTGGTGTTCTTCACTTCAGATTTAAGCAGTATTTTGCATACACACACATAAATATATATTATGGATATATATATATATATATATATATATATATATATATAGTTAATATATATATATATATATATATATATATATATATGAATGCATCTATATATGATTTGATTTTGATTTTGATTTTTGCAGTTTGCTAATGAGCTGTGGCCATGCTGGGGCACCGCCATATATATATATAATACATATATATATATATGCGTGCATGTATATATATATACATATATATATATATGTAGGTGTGTGTATATATATATGCACATATACACATACACATACACACACACACACAAAAACACACGCACACACGCATATATATGAACTTACATACGGGCATATATGTATACGAACGAGTATGTATACACAGATATATGCCTACACACATATGCACACACATACATGGACATAGATATATACACATACACACATGCATGTGTGTGTGTGTGTGTGTGTGCGCGCGTGCATGTGTGTAGTCGAGTTGTATATCCGTGGTTATGGCCAGTCAGAAAGATACCAACAGTCACTTTTTGACCCGCTACAACCAAGGATGTACTACATAAAATATAACTGGTCAAAATTTCTTTTAGAGGGAGCGTTTTTTCCTGACTGGGCAACTGACCAATTTTACACACACACACTACATGCACATTTATACATGTCACAGCATACCCTCAGTCCTCTCTGCTGTACCGAAGTAATCTTCGTGTAACAACGTTTTATTACGTCGAGTCCCGCTGTTAGTTTGACGCTGCGCTAATCATGATTGGCAGCAATCGACCAGGCCACCAAGAACAAATGTTCTCCACAAAACCAACGTGGTTTCTTTCTGTTTTTTCGTGATCTGAATGATTTCAAAATTCAATCAGCCAGTTGATAGCGCATTGTAATTTGCACTCGGTATGATCATTCATTACTTATGCAGCTCACTTTACATTGGGATAAAAGACCATCGTCTGGTGTATCTTTGAAGTGAACAGATTCGAGGTGTACTACAACGTACGCCAGGCCAAACCAAACATCCCGCCCACTTCAACATAATGGACTATTCCATAATCTATTTAGCAGCGTGCAGCATCTCTGCACACCATGCATTTGCTCATTCAAAGAAACGGAAGGAACAATATTCCTTATTTAAACTTTACAACCAGTGTTGGTGTGTTTACGTCTCCGTAACCTGGCGGTTCGGCAAACGAGACCGATAGAATAAATACAATTCTTAAAAGAAAAAAGTTCTGGGGTCGATTCATTTGATTATAAATTCATCAAGACGGCGCTCCAGCATGGCCGCAGTCAGATGATTAAAACAAGCAAACAATAAAAATAAAGCTATATATATATATATATATTTTATTGCTTTATTCTTTTACTTCTTTCAATAATTTTGACTGCGGCCACGCTGGAGCACCGCTTTTAGTCGAACAAACCGATCCCAGGACATCTTTGTATGCCTAGTTCTATTCTATCGATATCTTTTGCCGAACCGCAAAGTACAGGGACGTAAACACACCAACATCGATGTCAAGCGATGGTGGGGAGAGAAACACAGACACGCACACAGACACACACAGAGACACACACACACACACACATGCACATACACACACGATAGGATTCTTTTCAGTTTCCGTCTAGCAAATCCACTTAGAAGGCTCTGGTCAACCCGAAATTATAGTAGAAGACACTTCCCAAGGTGCCACGCAATGGGACTGAATCCAGGACCATTTGGTTGGGAAGCAAGATTCTTACCACACAGCCGCTCCTACACGCATATATATATATATATATATATATATATATAGCTTTTATTAAAATATGTTTCAAGGAAAAGGTTACACACTCTAGTATAAAACCAGATATGCGGGGAATGGCATTGAGCATTTCGGGGAATCCTTTGCTTGCGCTTGACATCATGGCGCTCCCACATTCCTCAACCTGCGACCCGCGACCCATATTGACACCAAGGAGTTAAGAGACTGGAGGAAGATAACGTAAAAAATGAAAGGGATTTAAAGAGAATAGTAGGTTCCAGTGGTATTCTTCAAGTGTATAGGGGTTGGGGAGGAATCTAGTAGCAAATGCTTGTGTCCGTTGTGGTTGTGGCTGTAGAGTTAATTTTAGCAATGGGGTTTTGGTTGTGTAGGTAGTCGTGAATGGAGAAACTAGTTGAATGTTAAATTATTTAGGAGTAGGAGTTAGAATTAAATGTTAGGGGATTTATTAGGTTAAGGTTTAAAAAAATATATTAAAGACTTAATATCTATCTTATAAAGTGGTGATATAAGGTTGATAGAAGAGATATAGAGGGGTATGTGTTAATGATCATGGAGGTTTGTATGTGGGTGTTATTCGTGGTGGGGGTGAATTTACATTTATATTTATGGAAGAATTTAAAAGTGTGGAAGAATTTGTGTTTACACGTTGTGAAGGCTTCGTTGTGTTTACCAAACAATTCTGGCGAGTTATGGGTTAAAATTTTGAGGGCTTCTTTTGAGCAGAGTCCACAGATGGAGTGCTGGCCCTGATATGAGATACCAGAGTCTATTATAGCCCAGGAAAGTTTATACTGCATTTTCTATTAATTAGATGGTGTACGTGACTGGCTAGTGATGTGTAATTGCTATTCTCCTTATATTTAAATGAGTTTAAATGTGCATAATATCTTTGTTTAAAATTTGTATTAGATCCAATGTAGTAGCTATAAGAGTTATTTACTATGCTGTGAACGGTGCATTGGTATACGAAGTTGAATCTTCTGCACTGGGCTTGCAGCGGGTAGTCTGTCCCAGATCTGTAGTTGCAGTAATCAGTTCTAAGATGGTTAACTGGAGAGAGAGAGACGAAGTAGTGCTGGTAGTGGCTAGGGTTGTACTAGGTAAATCGTTGGTGATATTGCTGTTACCATTGTCGTCATTTCTACCATCAATATCCACGCCAGCGTTACCATTATTATTATTATCGTCGTTATCGTTATCGGCATCGCTGTTATAATAATTATTATTACCAGTAGTAGTAGTAGTAGTAGTAGTAGTAGTAATAGTAGTAGTAGTAGTAGTAATAGTAGTAGCAGTAGTAGCAGCAGTGGCAGTAGTTGTATTATTGATAGTAGTGTTAGTATTAGCAGTGGTAGTGGAGGTGGTTTTAGTGATGTTATTATTGCAACTATTAGTAGCAGAGTTAGTGGTAGGTGTGTTAGTAGTAGTATCATTTTCAGTAATGGTAATATTGCCGTTAGTGCTAGTATTAATATTATTGCTAGTCCTATTAGTATAGGTATTATTAATTGTAGTGGTTATTGTATAGCTAGTATTGTTAGTATCAGTCTGCCTGTTAGTGTTTGCGTCGGTTTCAGCTGTGCGCCCGTTACCCTCGGAGGTGGGGACTATACTGTGTATGTTTAAGCTGTTGAAAGTGGTTGGGCCAAGGGTATTAGATATGTTCTTTTCTACCTTAGGTACAAGGCCCGAAACCTTTGGGGAAGGGGACCAGTTCATTAGATCAACCCCAGTATGCAACTGGTACTTAATTTATCGACCCCGAAGGGATGAAAGGCAAAGTCGACCTCGTGGAATATGAACTCAGAACGTAAAGACAGCCGAAATACCGCTAAGCATTTTGCACGGCGTGCTAACGTTTCTGCTAGCTCGCCGCCTTGGGTATTGGATATCTTATTGCGATCGGTGTTAGTGTTTTCGTTGTGTAGGTCTATAGTAGGGTTGTATGCATTTAAATAGTAAGAGCTAAGTTTACGTTTTATTAGATGAGGTGATAATAGATTCTATTATTTTAAAGAATACTTTAGCGAGGCCCTTAACGTTTAAAGCGAATAGAGGTGTATACCAGAGAATAGATCTCCCGCCGCTTTTATTAGGCAAATTTGGGGAAATGTAATTCCCAGTGAATGTTAGAGGAGAGTTGAAAGGTCTGGTATTAGTATTAGTGTTCGTAGATCGAGTGGTATAGGGGTGGGTGCTAGGTGGGCGAGATTGTCTAACCGTAGTAGGAGGGTTTGGATTTCCAATATTTGTGAGTGTTTATCTAGATCTAAGTTTAGAGAGGAGTTCTTCATGTCTACTGTTGAGTATAAATCTAATCTTCTGAGAGAAACCACTAACAGCTAGAGCTTGGTTGTAGTAATTGGCGTAGTTATTGAAGATTACCTCAGTGGCGGATAGATCGGATATTCTGATGGATATGCCTTTAATTATGCTCTCGAAAGTAGATTTATGGTGGCTAGATTCTGTGTTGATGTACATAAGTTATTGACTGGGTTTATGATATGGGAAGTAGAGTGAAGAGTTTAAATCTAATGTAACATCTAAAAAATTTGCTGTCGTGTATGAGTTTTCGAAAGAAATAGACAGGTTAAAGTTGGCGAAGAATTTATGTAAATTTTTTCTATTTTTTTCTAATGCAGATTTTGTTAGGCTGGTTGCAATTAACACACACACACACACACACAAACATGTATGTATATAGATCTTCACTTTTCTTCTTTTCTCCTTATCTCTTTTCCACTAACCTTATACTTATAATTATTGCCTCTCTTTGCCCCCCCCCAATGCCTGTACCTTTCTTTTCCTCATGACCAGAAATGATTCTGTTGAAAGTAGCATTGATTTCCTAAGTCTTCCAATTTTTCTCAACCGTTCAATGGACCGATTGAGTAAACCTATCAATAACGAACAATGAACCTTTAATGATTACTGGTAACGACTGTAAGTCAAATTTAGTACAATAAAGACAAAATATGTAATGGGAATTATTCGTGCTTTGTCTTATATATGTATGTGTATATGTATATATATATGTCCATTGTTGCAACCCATTGTCTATCAAGACAGACGGGGATAAAGAAAAAGATATATATATATATATATATATATATATATATATATATATATATATATATATATAGTTATTGTGCTACAATGATTGCCAGGGAAAATATGACCTCCGAGTGTCAAGTAGGATAAATATTCAGAGTAAATAACATGATTAGTTTTATTAAAGATCGCTGCTGTATAATGACTTGAAATTTAGCACCGGACTAGCATTCATAGAATGATATGTGTATATGTATATAGATATGTGTGTGTGTTTGTGTGTACGTGTGTGTGTGTGTTTGTTTGTACGTGTGTGTGTGTGTGTGTATACGTATACATACATAATTATATACAGCTATATATATATATATACATATACATACAAGTAATGGAAAAGTAGTTACCTCGACAATGACTTCATACATACGCCCATATATACGCATACATATATCAACACACCAGCCTACGTACACACACCTCATACATACACATGAGTGAGTACGTGAGTGTAAGTGAACAGACATATACAGGTGCACGTTCATAAAAATTGTATATATGACTATACATGTATATATGTGTGTATATATGTATGCTGTATGTGTATATAGAAAGAGAAGAGAGCGAGAGAGAGAAGATAATGTATTAATACAAGTTTTTTAATTGTGTTGAAAAGATTGCGTTGGTGAATTGAAGTCCAGCTTCATTCAGAATCCCGTTGAACTTTGCAATACATTTTCAGAAATATTGTTTTCACAATTAGAAGAAAATAATGAATTTTCCTGCCGACTTCCTGTATTTTCTTTTTCATAAAAGATTCAAGCAACACACATTTTTGCAGTTTCAGAAAATAAACTTGGATTGTTGTTGTTGTTGTTGTTTCATTTCTTGAGACAGTCCAAGTCTGAAATGTATTTCTTTACTACCCACAAGGGGCTAAACACAGAGGGGACAAACAAGGACAGACAAACGGATTAAATCGATTACATCGACCCCAGTGCGTAACTGGTACTTAATTTATCGACCCCGAAAGGATGAAAGGCAAAGTCGACCTCGGCGGAATTTGAACCCAGAACGTAACGGCAGACGAAATACGGCTACGCATTTCGCCCGGCGTGCTAATGTTTCAGCCAGTTCGCCGCCTAATGAAATGACAGACTGACCACTACACAGAGGTCTCGCTAACAACATTTTGGTCACCTATTTCACATGTATGTTGTATTCGCCAATTGTGGTACATAAATACACACATACATACATACACACACACCAGGCATACATACATACATACCATGCATACATACATGCATACATGCAGTCTATAAATATATATGGAGGCGCAATGGCCCAGTGGTTAGGGCGCGGATTCGCGAACCTGCTGTATTCTTTCACCACAACTTTCTCTCACTCTTTCATCCTGTTTCTGTCGTACCTCTATTTCAAAGGGCCAGCCTTGTTACACTCTGTGTCACGGTGAATCTCCTCGAGAACTCCGTTAAAGATACACGTGTCTGTGGAGTACTCAGCCACTTGCACGTTAATTTAACGAGCAGGCTGTTCCGTTGGTCGGATCCACTGGAACCCTCGTCGTCGTAACCGACGGAGTGCCACGATGTGTGTATGTGTGTATATGCCTATATATATATATATATATATATAACGGGAAGCTTTATGAAAATAAACAAAAGACGAAGGCAGGTGGAAAACAAACGAACAATTGTATTAGTATGGCGCTCAGGAAATATAAATAAAACAAGTCTTTAACGTTTCGAGCCTACGCTCTTCAACAGAAAGATACACAGAGAGAGAAAAAATATATATATAATATATATATATATATATATATATATATATATCATATATGTTATATATTTGGCTTGGTGGCTGGGATGTTGCAGTCACGGTTGCTTAGGTCATGGATTGCATTCCCTGATGGGGCGGCGCGTTATGTTCTTGAGCAGTCTTCCAATAAGAGGCGGCGAGAATACTGGCCTGCTCGAAAATTAAAACAATGTAAAGTGCATTGTGACCAGCGATATATAACAACATGCAATTATCTGGTCCATACCGTAATACACACACAGATACACATATTAAAATGAAGGAAATATTATCCGGGTAGATACTGTGGTAGCTCTCAATTATGTTCCCGTTTACGGTTAACCGCATCGATTAGTAATTAACGTCTATGAATACTGGGAGTCGTCACTCACGCTGTAGATTCCTCTTCTGGGTAATTCCGTGTTCGCTTCACTGAATGGTAATTTTATCTGGAGTGTATATTTGCAATAATTATA
>NW_021835059.1:0-30000 GCF_006345805.1 Octopus sinensis | reverse complement strand
TAATACAACAAACCAAACTAACCGCAAAAATGCAATTTTCAGCAGAATCATGTCTTGTCCATCCTGTGGCAAATTATCCCCCCCCCCCAATGTTACTGTATAGAAGGAATATACCATCCCACGTTTGTAGCACAAACCACTATTTAGGGCGAACAGAGTTAAAATTTTAAAATAGCTATAATTAGTATATCCAATCCTTTTGATCTAGAAATAAAATATATCTTACCTGTGTATCTAAGAGCGTCTGGAAGTTGTAGCAAAATGGAACTGGCAATATTTCTTTAACTTAGAGTATAATTGATACAAGAGTCAAATTGATTCGAAAGATGCAACCAAGCTGAGAAATGCAATAATGTAAAATATAAAAGAACAAGATAGGAAACTGTATGTATTGAAACATCCTTGCAAACGACCGGTCATTGGTGTAAGTAATAAGATATAGAGCAGGCCAGTAACGTTTGTGTTATTCAATGTCAACTTGTTGTACAAAAGAGATCACACAAGTCTACCACCTTCAACATGTGACCAATGTTCACTAATGAAAAGTAAGACGCATCTTTGGAAGCTCGCAATTAGTTCATCTTTTGGTGCTCGGAGAAGCGGCAAAATGTGTGTATATAGTTTTATATATGTATATATATATATATTTGTGTGTGTGTGTGTGTGTGTGTGTATGTGTATGTGTGTATCAGTATTTATGTATATATAGATATATGTATATATATATATAATATATATATATATATATATATATATATATATATATATATATATATATGTATAGGTATGTGTTTGTATATATGTATGCATAGATCTCTGTCTCTCTCTCTCTCTTTCTCTGTCTCTCTCTCTGTCTCTGTCTGTCTGTCTGTCTGTCTGTCTGTCTCTCTCTCTCTCTCTCTCTCTCTCTATATATATATATATATATATATATATATATATATATAGGTTTGCTTATATGTATTATATGATTTTGAGATATTTATGTTTCTAAAAGTATGTTCCAATTTTACTTCAACTTTTCCGATAAAATATAAAATATGGCTTCATTCAAGTAATAACCACTTCATTTCATTTTGATCTATCGTCTGCTTACTCGATTTTCCTATCTTCTGTCACAACTCTATGCAGTAAAGTCGATGTTATATAGCCGAGAGCATAGCAACACTTTTGCTGGCAATGGTGCTTGCCGCAGGCTGTGACTGGCTCAGACAATAAATAATGGCGAACGAACACGACACAAATTAGTGAACGAGAAGAATTGACTTTGCAATAAACGCCAGAAATATAGTTGACGACCTTGGCAAAGTGGTCATGTTATGAACTAGCGGAGAGAATGCCAATTCTCCTCTAACGACTCAATAACTGTCAACGTTCGTCTATGTATTAACCCATCTGTAACACCGTGCCGAACAAAGATTACGTCTAGCTTTTTCATTGGTTGATAAGCTGACGTGAAATATTTATGTGTTATGCGGCCATTGGTTGGCGAATGAATTGTTGTTTTTATTGCTTAACATTTTCATAGCAGCCAAATGTTAGCATACAGCCACAATATAGTTCATATTTACTAATCTATTGCTTTGCTACTTCGGCTCGTAATTCTTTGAAAGAACAATAATTCTATATTAAAGAAAATGCTAAAATGGAATTTGAATTTTGAATAAACTACATTTAAACATTAATCAGAAACCGTCTAGAACTTTCCTTCCATTTTCCAGATCAATTATTCTGTTTATATGTCGTGAGGAAGAGACCCATCCTAGTTACCCTAATCTTAAAATAATGAGTAAAACCATACAGACGACCGGGCATATTTTATTTATTCTAAATAGTTTTTCCTTAACTGAATTATGACAATGTTAAGTGATATATGTCACATTTACTTTAAAACCTTCGTAAATATAGAACCAATAATCTTTCACGGAAGCGATTTCCCTGATAGGAAAGGGGGAGAGGTTTGGGATTATAATTGCATCGGTTCCGACTAGACATTTTAAAAGTAAGAAAAACTATGTTGTCAAAAGAGTGAACATATTCTATGGTTTGGAACCAAATTCATGTCCAAAAACACTGAAGTGTGAAGTCTCGTAACAGACACAGCCATAACATACTGAAATACTTTCTTCTTTTCTTTATATTCTATATTTTATGACCGTTCTTTCTTATTGGAGTAAATCTATTTAACCACCGGCACAGCGTCTCAATGATGTTTCATATACATTCAATTAATTTTGGGATATGATTGAATAATCTCAATCCTTAGCAAGTCTACAAAATAGTGGGGAAGGACTTGAAGCACCGAAAGAGAGAGAGTGAGAGAGAGAGAGAGAGAGAGAGAGAGAGAGAAGAGAGAGAGAGAGAAAGAGAGAGAGAGAGTATACCCAGCATTTAATTGATGCTTTATATATCTAGAATCCAGAAGAATGAAGAAGAAGAAAGGCTACCTCGGCGGGAATTGAACTCCTCAAATGGCACAGATCTGGAACAAATAACCGGGTTGTCTTAGAGACGGACCCTTTTGTTAATGTAATCTCGGGGTCTCTGCCTTCCATCACAGGTTTGCTTCATCAACGTTGACCTGGGGTTAAACAACAACAACATCATAATATTGATTTTGCTTGACAGGATTTAATAGAAACTATAGACATTGACGGTGGTGAGCTGGCAGAAGTGTGAGCACGCCATGCAAAATGCTTAGCGGCATTTCCACCGTCTCAACGTTCTGATAATGATGTGTAGGGACACCGCATTTTGTTATGCAATCACAATATAATATAAAGTAGCATGTTGTGGTTAATTTATAGAAAAACAATGTTTAATATATCTCGTAGCATATTCTGGTTGCATAACGAAATACGATTTCCCGATACGTCATTAAAATCTACGGAGCAGCTTCCAGGAATGTGTTTTATATGTCAAATTGGCCAATCCAATAACGTTACACCGCTGTATTTAGTGGCTATTTAAAGTAATGTGTTCATGGATGATTAATGGGTTGGATGGGTATTGATTAAGGGACAAAAACTCCTGAAATAATTGCATATACGTCCATTTCCTATTTTTCGTCTTCGATCTCATTGCTTACATCAGGCGTCTCGGATACGAAACGTCGTAACAAAAATCCGTGCTGGCTATAATTTCTACAGAAAATGTGTAGAGATAACCGTAACAAGTTCTGTGTTCAAAGTAGGACTTAGATTGATTATCGAAAGGCCTTAAAAATATGTCATTATTTTTCTTGTTTTCCTTTCTATCTTTGATTAGTTCATTTTGAGTCCAGTTAAGAATATTTTAGCCGTAACTTATCACTGGGACAGCTAGAGTGTTGATACCTATTATCTTGTTTTTCGTATTGGACTCTGTTTTCAGTATTAATCTAACTCATCTATAGTATTCCTTTCTTATCTTCTCTCCAGAAGCAAGGAAAATTGATACAAATAGTCACAAAGCACAAACAAAACAAAAAATTCGTTTCAGTCTTTAAATACAAAAAAAGAAGTCATAGTACCTAGCAACTACGAAGAAAAAGATGAAACAACAAAAGCTGTAAAACAACTGAAATCCAAACTAAAATTGGAACAAAAAGGTATTATGATCGGTCTGTAATTCTGTGGGTTTGCCGTTTCAGTGGATTTGCGAAATAGGATAGCTTTCTCTACCATGAGTCATTGTCTCTGGCTCTGCTAGTATTTCATTAAATTTCTCAGCCAGCATTTTATTTATTCTTGTTAGATATTTTAACCAGAATTTGGGGATCTTGTCATGCCCGGGTGACTTCCAGTTGCTTAGTTTTTGCAGAGCCTGGGTGACCTCTTCAGTTGTTATAGGAGTCCAGAGTTGTTCAGATGCTGTTTATTATTTTGATAGCTCTTTTATAATAATTGTAACTAATAATAATAATAATAATAATAATAATAATAATAATAATAATAATAATAAGTATCATCATCATCAATAATAATAATAATAATAATAATAATAATAATAATAATAATAATAAGTATCATCATCATCATCATCATCATCATCAATAATAATAATAATAATAATAATAATAATAATAATAATAATAATAGACAGAGGGACAAGGAAGTTGCTAACTAGATATGGGATACTCCATATAAATGTAAAAAAATGCTAGTGGGGATGGAAGAGAAAGCACTGTACAAGCACTTGATAATGAATGAAACTGAAAATAGGTGGATAATGAAAAGAATGCGTGGACAATTTCATAAGGATGTTGAAGATAAGACAGACAGAGAAAGAAGAGGGCTATGGATAAATAAAAGTGATTTAAAATCGGAAGCGGATGCTCTAATCTGTGCTCCCAAGGAGCAAGCATTAAGAACCAATTACATCAAATACAGAACAGGCAACACATCAGAAAGTGATAAGTGCAGAATTTGTAGACAAAATGGTGAAACCGTATGGCATATTACCGGTCAATGTACACCACTAGCCCAGAAGGAATATAAGAGATGTCATGACAATATAGCAAGGAATGTCCATTGGACACTTTGCAACAAGTATGGACTTGACAGAGCAAAAAAGTGGTATGAACATAAACCCGAAAGAATCTTCGAAAATGATAATGCAAAGATCCCATGGTATTTTGTGATTTAGTGCGACCATGAAATAGAGAATAGGAAACCAGATATAGTGTTGAGAAAGAAAGCAAACGATGCTGGATCATAGATATAGCATGCCCAGCTGACAACACGGTATACGATAAGGAAGAAAAAAAAGTCAATAGATATGATAGGTTAGCTGTCATATCCATTGACTTTTGAAAAAGGTGGTAGTAGTACCAATAATTGTCGGAGCCCTGGGAACAGTGAGTAAAAATCTTGAGAGTACATGGAACAAATAAGGGCTGCAATAAGAATGGAGCACTTGTAGAAAACAGCACTGCTTGGAACCGCTCGAATGGAAAGTGCTCGAAAAATAAGAGGTGTTACCTTAGTTCACTGGTAGAGAACAGCTGACACTGTAGTACATCTCCAGCGTTAGAGGCTGTGCAAAAGCGTTAATAATAATAATAATAATAATAATAATAATAATAATAATAATAATAATAATAATAATAATAATAATAATAACAACAACAACAATAATAATGATGAACAAAAACGTAGAAGCTATACCTGGTTCTTCAACACTACCTACTATCCAAAAAATAACCCTGCTAGGAACAGCCCACATCCTACTCAAGACACTATGAATTCAATAATACAACCTGACCAAAACAATCCACAAACACCAGACACACTCAGTATAGCAAATATCCAATAAAATAAACTACCATCAGCAGGCTGAATACCGAACGCATTACACACAGAGCATACAGTACAAAAACCAATACAACAAAAGACTGACCACACCCCATAAAAAAAAAGAAACATATGTGATACAATACCGGGAATTTTTGCACACGTCCGACAACAAAAAAGAACATACAATGCTGCACACACCCCAACAATACAGAGGTGTAGCAGGTGATGCAGTAGAAACTTGCTTGAAACTACCAGATGCTGAATAATAATAATAATAATGATAATAATAATAATGATAATAATAATAATGATAATAATAATAATGATAATAATAATAATAATAATAATAATAATAATAATAATGATGATGATAATAATAATAATAATGATGATAATAATAATAATAATAATAATAATAATAACAACAACAACAATAATAATAATAATAATAATAATAATAACAACAACAACAACAACAACAATAATAATAATAATAATAATAATAATAATAATAATAATAATAATAATAATAATAATAACAATGATAATTATTAATTCGTTTATTGGCCACAAAGGCTTACATAAAATTGCATTAAAACATACAACGACATAAAAGACAAAAACAGGACGATACAATGCGTTTTATAACGTGTAAACAATATATATATAACCATTAAAAATTAAACAATTTAAAACTGCCAATATGCCAATACACAACTGGACTGGCAAAATATCTTGAAACATCTAACAACTGGATGCTAAAGCTCGTTGAAATCCATCATTCTTTTATGAAGGAGAAGACAAAATTTTCAAGTGTGTCTATACATAATACCCAGGTTGAACAGCATGAGGGAAGTGCAGCAACGTGAACGACAAGCACCAACCTCTTTGCTAACACTTTGGCCCAAATTTTGTAATCTGTATTTAGCAGAGTTATCAGCCTAAGGTTATCAACAATGTCCCTCCTTTTCGGATCCTTTCTCTGTAGCTTCACCACATCTCGGCTCACAGATCCGGGTATTATCCCCATTCTGCTGCCAGTTGCGGTAGACATGTCCCAAATGCTCACCAAACAAGCCTGGCATATGTATATAAAACTCGAAGGGCAGACCATCCTATCCCGGAGACCTCTCTCTCATACAACTAGCCAACGCGTCACATATATCTTCAGCTGTTATCGGCATTTCGCAGAACTCCACATCCCTAGCCGAAAGTCGCGGTATGTCACCAAGGCAGGAAATGAAGTTTACCTCCGCCTCTGGGCCACCGCGCACCACGTATATAGTTCAGCAAAGTGCCGCTGAAATTCCGCACAAATCTACTTCGATTTGTGTAGCATGCGCCCGTTCCGATCCCTCATAATAATAATAGCAGAGTAATATCCTGAAATATGAAAACGACTCATCATGCCACAAAAGCGGAGAGCACACAGAGACAATCGACTCCATAATCTCTGGATGCATCAGACTGACACCAACAGAATACTTGCGAGGATGTGACAGGGCAGCTCACTACATGCACAGGTCAATGTGTCGCACATGCAGTTTCCCTCACAAAAGCAATTGGTGAGAATACAAGCCATCACAAGTTGCCTAAAATGCCGAGTTGCCATCCTTGTAATTTCAGTGTTCGGACTGATTGGGAAATACAAGCAAATCAACCTAATTTCATTGTGAAAAATCATATTGGAAAGATTTGTCTTCTGATTGATGTTGCAGCTCCTGCCGACAACGATACATCTCTGGAAACGTTTGAAAAACTGAGCAAGGGCGTGGATATCGAAAATGGACGAATGTGGCATCTCGAAACAACATCATAACATATTGTTATTGGGGCATTTAGAATGATATCTAGAGGAGCAAACAAATATGTAGATCAGATCCCTGGCAGCGCTAAGATAAGCGAATTAAAATAGATCATAACTTATGGCTACCTCACATATTCTGCGTAAATTCCTTTCCCTGTAAACGCAACCTTACTCTGTGTGTTTTTTTCTTCTTCCACAGACACCAATGTTTTTCATTTGCATGGCATTTCACTTTGTTATCCCTTCTCGTCTCTGGTTGAGACTTGGGTGCAACTCGTATAAATTAAAGCAAAACCGAGACATATGATAACAACAACAATAATAATAATTGGTTTCAAATTTTGGCACAAAGCCAGCAATTTCGACGCCGAAAGAATGAAAGGCAAAGTCGACCTTGGCAGAATTTAGACTCAGAACGTAAAGACGGGTGAAATGCTACTGACCATTTTTGCTCAGCCCATTAACGATTCTGTCAGCTCATCATCTAAGTTTAAACTTGGATTTTGCCAAATCGTTTCTCTGTTTCCCCGTCACTCATTCTCTATGCTGGCTTCGTTCATTGTATTTTCTCTGATTCCATGTAAAGATTCTAAAATTAGAAAAAAGAATAAAATAAAATTTAAGAATTCAAAAGTTTTCAGAAATACTTTTGTTTATTTGTACAATTTTCTTTTACAAAATTACCGGTTGTGACGTGGACCTGTGGCGAGTTGACGACCTCTTCCCCATCTTATGAAGTTTTAAGATGACATCTTCTCACCTTAAGTTTTAAGGTGTTCTCTCCCCCATCCTGTCGAGTTTCCAGATGACCATTCCTTTCCCTCGTTGATCCTTCAGACTTTAAGTTCAGGCTGACCTATCATGCCTTTATTCACTATTGTTTTCCTTTATGTTTCTGCAAAAAAACAAAACAAAAAAAAAAACACTGGCAAGATGAGGTGTCGAAATGGGGCAGAGGACAGGTAAATCTACACCTGTGTGCCGAATTTTTAAGGTGTGTATGTGTGTGTGCGTGGGAGAGGGCGCTCTCTACGGGGGCTTAGATTATGGTAGGTTCTCTTGATAGAACTAGTGATTCTGTCGTCTTTTTGGTGCGTCTGCTATTGCTGCTGCTGCTGCTAGTACTGTCGCTGTGGACTGTTCTTATTGCTCAGCTACTGCTGCTGCTGCTGCTGCTGGTGTCGTTAGTACTTCTATTGCCGTTGTTGTTGTTGTTGATGTCGGTGTTGTTGTTCAGTTGCAAGACAAAGAAGGAGGAGGAGGAGGAGAGTCAACAATGTTATTTAAAGCTATTTTAGTGAACTAAATGGCTGTGTAATTGAAACCGATTTTACTTAGCGTTACTGCTGCTGCTGCTGGTGCTGCTGCTATACATTATAAATCAGTTACTGAGCACACAACCAATAAACAGTGACAGCAACAGCAACCAACACCATAAACCAGCCATTGATGTAAGTAATATAACTCAGTGACAGCAGAAGAGATTGGCATCTAATACCCTCTTCCCACTGATACACCCCAATTTAACCGAACATTTTTATATAAGAGAGAGAGAGAGAGAGAAAGAGAGAAAGAGAGAGAGAGAGAGAGGGAGAGAGAGAGAGAAGGAGAGAGCAAGAGAAAGCCAGCAGGTGGTGGCGGAGAGATGGAAAATCTTGAAAATATACTTTACGGCTTTTAATTTTGTCTTCAAGAAACGAGTACAATGCATACATTCCTCACAATTTTTCCTGTGTTTATTAATATTCTAACAGAAGAAAAACTACAAAAAAACGACACCCCCACATATATATAAGTATGTGTGTATATATGTATGTATGCATGTATGTATATATGTATTGGGTGTATATGTAATACACTTGGTGTGGTTTTTTTGTTTTTATGTTTGTTTTCATAAGAGATATTGTGTGTTTATTTATGATGTTGCTGATGTTCAGTGGATAAACACACTCAGTGCTGCTGTCAAGACATTTCTTTAGCAACAGAGACATCCGTTTGCTGGAGGCTACCATTATGGATAAAAATAATATACAAAACGTATTTGTTGCTGCACACAAATGAAGTCTTCACTGTTAGACGCTGATTTAGGCTTGATTAACTTATAACTTCAAGAAAAGACCAAACTTTCAAATAGCTTTTCTTGCTCTAACTCCTAGAACTAACACAGTTTTTTTCTCCCATTTTTCTTTTCCTATATTCACAAAAAAAAGCCATCTTTGATACACTTTTCATTCGAGTTAGTGTGAAGGATTAGTCGTTCCATTAAGATTTCGTACAGAGTTAACTTTCTTAAGAAGACGATAAATCGAAAAAAAAAAAGGAAACAATATTTTTGCTTTTTTTTTATACATTATTGTAATCATTAATATAATAACTAATAAAAAACTATATTATGATATATTTATAAATATTATCATAGCATTTTAAACGTGCTTCTGACTGGTTCGAATCACTTGGGAAACGAGTGTTGTAATGGGGATTAATAGAAATATATACTTAAAGCTAATCTAATTGATGTCGCAGTAATAATATTCCTGACACAATACTACTGACAGCAAACTCAAAGGAAAACATTTCTAACGCTGTTTTACATCGCTGCAGGCCAGAAAGTTTTGTCTTTCAATATTCGCTCTGTAATGAGATGATATTGAAATACAACAACAAATACAAAGTTGAAGAAGAAATAATGTTACCTTGTTTTTGTCTTTCTTCTGATATTATAATATTGTTTCTTTCTTTCATTTTTTATCGTCCCCCAAACTATATTTTCTTTGGTCACAATTAGAATATATCCATTTCATTTATTTCACAGCTTCAGGGGAGATAAATTGTGAACTGGTCTAGAATAACAGCCATGTTTTGATAGCGACACTATGAATATCACTAAACATTATGTACTAACAATAATATCGATTTTTTTTAATAGGCACAAGGTCAGGCATTTGGTAGAGGTGGTGGGGGAGAGAAGTTAGTCAAATATATCGACCCCAAATACTGGAATAATATTAATTTTATCGACACTGGACGGATGAAAAACAAAATCGACTGCGGTGGGATTTGAACTTATAACGTAAAGGGCCATCATTAAACACCGCAAAGTACTTGCTCAATGTTCTAACAATCCCACTAAACCGCAGCCTGTCTATCAGCCTTCCTATTACCCTTATTTCGATATTGTGGGTACCACCAAACCCCGTAGGTTTTGATAATTTTATGCCTTGATGTTGATCTTGTTTTTTTTTTTTTACCGACTGAATTCTTCTAAAGAAAGATCTGGTTTCATTGGAAGCTCTATTGCTGGAATTTAGCTCATAAGAATTGTTACCAAAATTGCGTACTTTTAGAAAATTCCTGCATATCTTTTACAGGTATTTGTGTGTTAGCTGGTCACGTTCTTTTACTAGAAAACATTGCTGAATTTGTCTGTGACTTATATATATATATATATATATATGTATATATATATATATATATATATTATATATATATATAATATATATATATATATATATATATATATATATATATATATATATATATATATATATATATGTATGTATGTATGTATGTATATGTACACATCTACACGTCTATATGTATTATATAACTTAGGTATATAAATATATATACATATATAAGTATATATATATATCTATATATATATATATATATATATATATATATATATATATCCCTCTTTGTGTCTCTAGCACTAAGCTTCCTTATTTGGGAGCCTTTTATTATATTTCTCTCTCTCTCTCTCTCTCTCTCTCTCTCTCTTTATATATATATATATTATATATATATATATATATATATATATATATATATATATTATATATATACATATATACACACACCACACACACACACACATACACACACATACATATATATACAAAATAGTAAATATATGGCACAACTAAGTACCGATAAGTTGTGCCATATATTTACTGTTTTGTGTATTTTTCCCTCACGGGCTTTACTGGAAGCCGATACCTAGTATTGCATTACTAATATATATATATATATATAATAATAGTAATAATAATAATATTAGGGAGTAAATCCAAACTTACAGGGAAATATTGAACTTTTAATACTTTTTGATAGTTATATAATTTACAAAAAAAAAAATATATAAAAAATAAAATAATAAAATAATAAAATAATAAAATAATAATAATAATAATAAAAAATAAATACATAAATAAAAAAAAAATGAATATATATATATATTTAAAATTTATAAGTTTAAGTTATTTAAATAATTTTAAAAATTTTAACTTTAATTTAATTATTTTAATTTGGAATTTTATATTTCATATTTTTTATATTTATATTTTATATTTTTAAATTAATTTTTTTCTAGGTATTGGCTTATGATTTCCACTGTTTGATTTGCCTAATAGTGGTTTTATCTCTAATTTAATATAATATATATATATATATATATATACATACACACACACACACACACACAACACACACACACACACACACCACACACACACACACACACACACACACACACATATATACATATGTACACGTCTCACGTGTATATGTATATGTAACTTGTGTACATACAGATATTACATATACGGATATTACATGCAACACTTCTGGAATGCTTTACATATTTTCACAGTTCCAGTTATGACTTGTGGTCTCTTAATTGATTGCTTCTTTTGGGATTTTTCAACATTGGTCCAAAGACAACTGCTTACATAACCAAGTACCGCAATAGTTACAGGTATGAATATAGCGCCATAGAAATGGAATAGGAATACAACAAACTGATAACCAATGATGAAGAGCAGAAACAATTCCTTCTTGAAATTGTTAAAAATTACAGGTCGTCACTCTCAAACAAAAACAAGAAAACATTACACTTGCTTCACAAAAAACCAAAATGAACCAAAATAAGTGGTTATGATATGCCTACTGGGGAAACTTCCACATATAAAAAAAAAGTTAATGTGCTGTATGCTGTACCTCACTACGAACTATAGCCTAGCATGTCATCGTTTCTTTTTTCAAACTCGGTACATATCAAACCGGTTCCGGCGAAAATATCAACAAAACAATATTTTTGAGCACAAACTGATATACATTTATCTTTAAAGCCTGGTAGAAACCTCTAATTTTCTCTTTTTCAGTCCCAAATTTCGAATGCAATGCTTTCTTAGGAATATGAATAAAATATGGGTGGGGTGTCTCCCTGAAAGGTGAAAAAAAAAGTTTTTTTACCCCTTTTTTTTTGCTTCACCCTAATGTATATATGCATGCATGTATGTATGTATGTATGTATGTATGTATGTATGTATGTATGTATGTACGTATGTATGTATGTGTAGTGAATATGAATGGTGTGTATACACACACATATACACACAAATAATTTAAACCAATTTAAGCCGCTTTCCATTCCCACTCTTGGCCACAACGGTTGACCTTCAATAAATCCCGTACCAATGCCTACAATATACCATCTACAAAATCTACCCCTGCTATTCTTTCCGCTGGTTGTTTTGGTCATTCCTTTTGCTCATAGTGAATCCAGTTGATTTGTCACTGTAGCAATTATCATAGAATAACGTAATGCTTATTACGAAAGCGTAGGGTTCTAGAATGTCTCCTTGAAACACACCGGCAAGGATTTCCAAAAAAGTATGTGGGTGATTGTGTCCTATAGAGAACAGTGATGGCATTTTCAGTTTCTTCTGGAAATTTGAATTCGCATTACTTTTTCCCGAAGTATTTTTTGAAATCCACAAATTCTTGCATCGGTTGAGATTTTGGTCTCTTCTTCTTAAGAATATTCGTAAAAAAAGTATTTGCGTTGTATTGAAACAGAAATACTTTCTTTTCTTCTGGGTGCTTCTGATGACTGGATCTGAATAAGGTCTGATTCTTTGCAGTAAATTCTGTGGAAACTTACTTGGCTTCGATTCATATGCGATATACTGTAGGCACACCTTAGGGATTGACATAACCGCGGTTCTTGTAAATTAATAACAAACTGTTACTTATCTCAGCATTCTAGCGTGAAGAATCGTGTGGAATGGGAAATTGCTAGCGATATACAGGGAAGCTGATATGGATATAAACATATAAATTGATATCGCTATAAACATGAAAATAAATAGAAATATAGGGGAGCTGATGTCGATATAAACACAGTGAAATTGATATTGATGGAGTAATTGATAAATATATAAAGATAATGGAATTGATATAGATATAAACATAGGGAAGGGGATAAATATATAAACATGGGGATATTGATGGGGATACAAACATAATGAGGTTGATATTGATGTGATAAACATACAAAACATGGATAAATTGGTATCAAGATAAACAATAGCTCAGAGGCTGGTGGATTAATGCTTCAGTTATATATCTGTGGGATTATGGGTTATAGAAGAAAGTTAAACAGTATGGACTATCTACTTAGTTGCTGTTATACCTACGTCTACATTAGACATAAACAAAACGGGAAAGCGGATTATAAATAAAGTACAATGACTAATGATAAAAGCAAGAAGAGCCTTCCAGATTTATACACCAAGTCGAAGTTATTTATGGACAAACCACCAACGACTGGAATTGTTGCAGAATTCTGTAGAATATTGTAAGATTACATAAATGTTCGTAATTCCAGTAACTTTTGTAATCGTCGACGAAGAGCAGCGATTGTCTTCTAAAGAACAGATTCTCTATTGACAGTTCTGTGGAATCGTAATTTTGACCATTTTTGAGTGTAGCGAGCTAAAATTGTTAATTATTGATCTAAAACAGAGAAAACTATTTGATAATTCGGTTTTTAATGAGATGGTCAGATTTCGAAACTTCCAATTATAAGAAGAAATAATTGAAACAGGCGAGCGACCCAACAGACTGGGCTAAGTACTCATTGCAAAGGAGCCAAGGACCAACGTCGGATTTGCTAAAAATAACAGCCCATTGCCTTTAAAACAACACCAAAATAGCTACATTAGACCACGTACTGTGAGTGTGAAAAAAGACTGGATGGTCATGGCTGGAGCATCTTTGATCATAGGTCTACTCCGCCAACCAAGACACCACCGCTCCCAAATGTAGTTTGGAGTAAACACTGCAAGACAGTGAACAGGCAATTGTTTATAGAAGTGATTCATTCCTCTATAAAGTTGTGGTGGTACATATTTGCAGCTAGGCAGACTGAACCATTTGCGGGTTGACTGTGTTGGACGAAAATACAACACGGTGCCACCTTCACCTCATTCTCATTCTTAGAGTATATTAAACCAAACCCCAAAACAAAACAGTAAGTCACATGACAGAAACTTGTCGTTCGAGAAAACACAACAATAATTGATAAATGATATAAATTAGATTAATTACTTGATGTCGATACTAAGTTAGACCTGGTGGGGTGAGGGCCTGTTATACCTGAGGTCACGGATAGAGACGAAAGGACGCTAACAAATCAGTAGATTGATCGATCGATTAATTGGATAACTAGTTGATTAATAATAACAATGATAAAAAAAAGTAATCCAGAATCTGTGTGTGTTTCTTGTCCATGTGACCCCACCAAAACACAGCCTTGTGAAATCTATATCTATAAAAGCAGGATGTGTGTGTGTGTGTGTGTGTGTATGTGTGTGTGTGTGTGTGAATGTACTTTATGCACGCCCATAAATTAGCACGCATATCGCTCCAATTTTAGGAGGACATTGGTCATGATCATGACTGTGCTTTTGTGAACTTATTTTTCCCGAGGTACCCCCGGATAGGGGTAAAAATAGCTTTCCAACCATAACTTTTACCATTTTCACGTCGGTGAAATCCGTAAGTTTGCTAACACGAGTTAATTCACCCTACTACAATGCCTCAAAAAAAAAAAAAAAAATAATAAGATTTGGACTACCTAAGCAATTTCAGCGTAGGAAAAGAGAAAGGGCTGAAGAAACTGACTATCAGCAGACCCATTGGTAAAATATTATAACTTTTTTGGCCGAAACCTGGCAATAAGAGCTTGCGGATATTCCGCTACAAAACATTCAATAATACCGAAGCAGTAACTTTCATAAATCAGGGTATAATTTTTGAAGACTCTTTCTAAACCCAGTCAACGACGGGTATTTCTGCTAGTTGAAGATTTTTGAAATTTCAGGTTAATCTATAGTAAAATTGTAAAGAAGTACATTATCTAATGTGTTCCTTGTTATTTCGCCTGACGTTAATATAGCCTATAAGGTCATAGACATTCCAGCTCTGACCATCTCATCTTTTATACAGTAATCTAAGACTACATGATTCAAAGTGTCGTTCTTTATTTAAGATAGTATGTTGTGGTTTAAGGTAGATCTAGCTCTTATTTCTAACAAGTTGAAAGATTATGTAGCGGTTCTCCCGTTAAGACATGCATTTTACGTAGTTTCATGATGATGATGATGGTTTTTAACCCCAGGTCATCGCTCATCGAGCAAATCTGTGATCAAAGGCGTTCTAACTACGACTACATCATATATTTTTATATATAAAGAACTGCTTTTTTAAGATGGTTGTGTGTAATTCGAAGTTGATTTGGCTGCTATTTCTACAAAGTTGAACGACCACATGACGGCTCCGCTACGGATTCGGGCAGCGATGAGTTTTTACATTTGGGGAACAATAAACTCCCCCATCTTGAAAGAAAACAGAACCCACATAAAAGAATAAAACAAAGAAACTAGCAAATATTTAAACATTATCACAACTTTTGTTTGGTTGAGCTCGATCGATAAGGCTTTAAATAATATCACCAGTGTGTGAGTATATATATAATACATATATAATATATATGTATATATATGTATATGTATATAAGTATGTATATGTATGTATATATACATGTATATATAAATATGTATATATGTATGTATAACAAATTGTGCAGAAAAAGTAATAATAGCGTTGAATGAAGTGGGATTATGGCATAGCTAGTGACACCTATGAAGGGGCGGCAAAATGTCAGAAGGATATCATCAAAGGAAATATAGAATGCAGCAAGAGAGAGAGGAAAAAAAAGAAACAAAATGGCCGCTATGAACCGAATTTCACAAACAAACAGTAAAATATCGATTAATTGTTGTACCTAAACGTAGCACAAAACAAAAATCTACTCCTGTATGTAATGCATTCAAATTGATACGCCATCAAACGCGAAATTTTCATAAAAAATGCAAATTCTACAGCTATTATTTCCGATTCTGAGTCATAGAAAATTCCGAGCTGGCCTTTGCTTCCTTAAATAGGAATAAATGACAACAAACAAAAAGAAAGAAAGGAAGAAGAAAGGTTTAACAAATACTAACCTATAATTTTAACTCTCTCCACTGAAATGTCACCAAATAAAGCGATTGAAAGTCTAAAAATCTTGGAAAGTTTGCATTTAAAATAGAAAATAAAAATAAAATTATGTCTTTCTTCAAACGGACTTGCATATTGCAACAAACGACTGTTTCTACTTAAATTCACTTTAATTAACAATTAAATCTCTTTTAATCAAATGTTTCTTCAGTGTTGCAAATATTGTAATGTAAGAATTAATTGACATCACGAATAGAATGTTTTTTCAAACACTTATAAACGATCATTAACAGTAGATATTTCATTAGGATAGCGTTGCTGATCAATATGATCGATATTGAAGAATGCGCATCTGGTCGGTTTATTGTATCGATCACATCTGAAATTCTCACCTGGGTCATCTAACTTCTTGTTCTTTCCGCTACAGACAATGTATTCCATTGTGTAGGTCATATCTGAGTTCTCTACAGGCTCAGTTACTGTTCGATACTGAAGTATATTCTGATACTAAACAAGAGGTCCAGTCCGTGGTGGAGAATTTTCATGTAAGAGATATGAGAATATGAGAGGAGAGTAATAGGAGAGACTAACGGTAATTGTGAACTTTGTGTGTAGTGTGACATTTGCGGGGTTGGAGTGGAAAACTCTTTCATGTTACTGAAGGAAATATAATTACTTTTGACCCCAGTTTTTGGGAACTATGATCACAGATCATGTGCAAGTTTAAAATGAATTGTCTAGGTTGTATAAGGGGACGCAAAAACTGATATCGTTTGTAAAGGAAGGAGCTTTTTCTGGAGGAAAATAAATGAGGAAAAGTGTTGGGGGTAGAATGTAACCTTGGTGCATACCACAGTTATTGGTCTCCAAGTCAAGGAGAATTCAGTGTACACATATTGCGATGCTGTGATATAACAAAAAAGTTCCGATCCAAAAGACTTGAGGCGAATTAAACCATTAAATGCTACATTTTATAATTTACCGTATCTGAGAATTAATATTTATTTATTAAGTAATTAATCTTACCCTAAACCTACTGCGTTTTATTATTTCAGTAAAAGACTTCTTTGTTGAAGACAGATATATCAGATGAATCACTGGATAACCATATGCTAGCAGTTTTCACTCGATTTTCTATTATGGCAAGCAAGTGGTTTCAAGTAATATTTATGTAATGTGGCTTATTTTGCTCTTCCAAAAAGCTAGTATGCACACACACACACACACACACACACACACACACACACCACACACACACACACACACATACACACACACACACACACACGTACGTACGTACGAAAGCCGAACGTAATATGCATGCATATATACATGCGGTTGGAATGAATTGAATATATATATATATATATATATATATATATATATATATATATATATATATATATGTATGTATATATATCATTCAGACACGAAAGTTATATTCGAACGCAGTACAGTCATGAAAACAACAGGAAGATTGAGTGTTTTACCCTTATATGACGGGAGAAATATTCAATGTTTCTGCTGTTTTCTCGGCTAAACTGCGTTCGAAATATTACTTTCTCGTTTGTATGTTACGATACACATTCGACGCTTCCAAAATGAGGAAAAAAGTTTGTTTACATTGCATCTCCTTCTTTCTGTGTTTTTTTTCTCTCTGTGTATCTTTCTGTTGAAGAGCGTAGGCTCGAAACGTTAAAGACTTGTTTTATTTATATTTCCTGAGCGCCATACTAATACAATTGTTTGTTTTTTTTCCACCTGCCTTCGTCTTTTGTCTATTTTCATAAAACTTCCCGTTATATATATATATATATATATATATATATATATATATATAGAGAGAGAGAGAGAGAGAGAGAGAGAATTATAGGACGTTATGCACACACACAAACACACACACGCACACACACACATACACACACACATTTACAAACGTACACACTATTACGAGTTTAGAATGGTGTATAGTAAACATATGTATGTATGTATGCATGTATCTATGTATTTACGGAAGTATGTATGCAGCGCGACGCTGCCTGAATGAGTGCTATATTAACGTTATCATCCCACTGGTACTCCATATTTATCGCTTACACAACGCTGTTCTCTTCTTCTCTGATATCAGCCACACTCACTATGCCACCACATTTCCCTCACACTAACAGTTTTGCACCGTTCTCGTTTTATCAAATAATAACTCAACCCCACTAGGAGCACATTATAGATTTTTTGGAAATTCAATCAGCCTATAATTGAACTAGATTTTAGGTTAACATGTATGTAAAGTTTCATCAAGATGGTAACTGTCAAATCGACAGATAGAAATTACCATTTATGTATAAGATATATATATATATATATATATATATATATATATATATAGATATATATATATATATATATATGTATATATATATGTATGCATATGTATGTATATATATATATGTTTATATATATATGTATGTATGTATATGTGTATGTATGTATATATATATATATGATGGTTGTCCACTCATGACCGAGGAAGATCATCACTGACCATTGTCAATGCAAAATTCAGCAGTTATTACTTGAGGTTGTTACTCAAGTAGTCGGCAGCTTCACCTCAATTCGCGTCCGCAGCTTCCATGCTTGCCGCGACGACCTCCTATTCAAACGGGCATCAGACATTCGCCTTGCTGGTGATAGAATAACCTGAAGTTTTAGGTTCAATAAAGCTTGCACAGCACCTAACATCCTCTCCACTCTACAAGCATGTTACCAGTAGCTCTCACGGGACACCTCATAAGTGAACCTCCTATACACACACAACGTTTGAACGTAATTCAGTTGGTTATTAGTTATAGCCTCTTCCTCTCACTCTCTCAATAAACTGTTTCGTTCTATCATACAAGGGATCCCTTCACATATTTTTGTGATGCTGGTGGAAAGTCATCCACTGTTGGGTCATAATCTATTTCGCCATCTACTTGGTGCCACCTGCTCTCCCTGACACATCCTGGATGAGCCGAAGGGTCAAGAGGAGGAACAAGACTGACGCGAGGATAATGTCTTATCACGATTACACAAGCACCTGAAAAAACTAGCATGTTACTTTTATCGAGTCATACTCGCTTGTTGTTGATGGCCCTCCCATCCTCCCCCTCCCTCCCTCCCTCCCTCCATCCATCCATCCATCCATCCATCCATCCATCTATCTATCTATCTATCTATCTATCTATCTATCTATCTATCTATCTATCTATCTATCTATCTATCTATCTATCTATCTATCTATCTATCTATCTATCTATCTATCTATCTATCTATCTATCTATCTATCTATCTATCTATCTATCTATCTATCTATCTATATCTATCTATCTATATGTATGTATGTATGTATGTATGTATATATATATAGATAGATAGACATATATATAGTCATCAAGCGTCAATAGATTATCAGTGTAAGGAGGGAGTGGGGTCACAGTTGTGAATCGAAACTACGACACACTGACATGTTGATTTGCACTGATCAGCACTGAAATGAAGGATTCTTCTCTCTTGATAATCAAAATATCTAAGGAGGAAACATTTAATTACTTGGGTTCAGAAATATTATATTTAATATCTAAGGTGGGGTGGGGTGGGGAGAAGATCGTTGAGTTAAGGGGGCTGTTATTTCATGATGAAATGTGAAATTGCCTAGGCTCAGGGGTACCAAGCAGAAGAAGGCAATGTAGGTTGAAAAGTAAAGTAAAGAAACTTATCTAAGGTCAGGGTTTCTACATTTAAAGGGGAGTCCCAATTATCGAAATATCACAGATCTGATATTCAAAATTGAAAGGAGAAAATTAAATGGCACAACATGGAGTAGTTTAACTCCAGGTCAAGCCCAATAGAGTAGACCTTATAATCAAAGCCATTCCTTACTGTGATAATTTCAGTTGTTTAGTGATAGCGTGGATTGCTATGATTTGATGAGCCCTTCTCTTTTATTAAGACACTAGGGTGTTAATACAGGGAGATATGGTTGCAGATCAATCATCAACGTAAAGACTTCTTGTGGGGCCATGGTTTTGATGAAAGAAGGGAAAAGAGGATGATGTAATGTTCATACCATTTCTAAGTACATTAGTATGACTTGATTTCATTTTTCTGTGATCTCAGCTGAAATCGATCCTTCTATCTCTGGCATTTCGTCCAGTTTTGTTGCGGTTCAAATTCAAATGCGGATAAATACTATTTACAGTTTTAAAATTGCGTCAAAGTAAATAAAAATAAACCGCTTGAAGTTTTAAATAATTTTACTTCAAAAATGAGAATTTTCATTCATTTATTCGAAACGAAAGAAAATATTTAAGAAAAAAAGTATGAAAAAATCTTCAAAAACAATTGCAACTCAAAAATCTACGGAAAAATCCGGTGGATGAGAGAGAATGGTAACAACATATTGAATAGAGAGGCAGATTACTGAGGTAAAAAAAATAAAAGTCATTGTGAAATGGAGGGGAAAAAAGCTGGGATAAGATCTGAAATAATTTCTAAATGTCGGAACAATTTAAAGAAAAGAGAAATAAAGATTCATCGGTGCTGAAAACAGTGAATTCTTTGTTGCTTTTATGCAATATCCGTTATTTAATTAACGATTTTGCTTCTCTGTTGAGACTTCAGTCGTTTCATATCTATTTTTAAGAAAATAATAATAATAATAATCTAATCGAAGTATACTTCCGTTTAGCTTGTGTCAGCAGCTTTCTTCAATTCTTAAACGATTATTGTCCTGCAAGCCAGTCTTGCTCCGTTCGAGTGTTCACAGAAAATAAATGAAACAATAAATAAATGAGAATCAAGTCTCGAATAAAGATGTATTGCCGGATGTTGAGGCAGGTTGAAAGAACGAGTAAATGTTGAGGAAATACGATTTCGAAATAGGCTTGGCTAAATAGTTTCCATATTGTCGTCTGATGACCACAAAAGATGGCGAAATTGATAAGAGATGGGATACAACGAAGAAAAGAGGTCTATAAAGATGTTTGGAAGAAAAAAACATATCGGCAGGTAAATTCGAGAACAATGATAAACAATAGAATGGCTTTAAAACCTTTTAACGACAAAGCAACAACAAAAACAACAACAATAACCTATATCTATTCTGACGAAGAAGCTATTTATTTTGTCTGTTTTTGTTGTTTTAATTTGAAAACATCCGTTGTAAAAATGAAGATGGAGTATAATTCAATATTCTTTAGAAGATATTTCCCCAAATTCATTCAATATTTTTGTGTTTTTCTATTATTTTTTCTGTATAGATTCTTGACCTTTCATTCTTTCGTTATAATTTGTTTTCGTTTTTCTTTTTTTTATTATTCTTTACCAATTTACATTAATAATAGAAAAAATACTCTAAGAAAGCAGTTAAAACATAATTCTGGAACTGTTCTGAAACAAAAAACAAAAAAATAATTAAGAAAAAAAAAATATATATATACCGTTAACTGAAATACTTGTCGGTAGCGTATCTTAATCGCATTCAATTTACCTGGTTCCAGCGTTATGTGAATGGTATTCAATAGATATTACTACAACACACACACACACACTCACACACACACACTCACACACACACACACTCACACACGCACACTCACACGCGCACACACTCACACACGCACACACAAACACACACACACACACACACACACACACACACACACACACACACACACACACACACACACACAGTAATTAAAGTCAACCTCGCTCTGACTGCCGTTGTCCTCGCACAAACATCTGTTTCTCATTGTTACCTCTCGTCCTCTTCCATAATTCTTCACTACTTCACTAAATTTCCCGCTCCTTCACTACTTCTAAATGTATTTTATTCACTAATCGTACATATTTCCTCTCTCTTTAACGAAGAACCCTCCATCCGAAACGTTAATATTTCTCTTCCTCACCGTAAAATTATTCCACTTCACTACAAAGTTTTCCAGTTCACTCTCTACCGATCGTCCTCGGATTATATTTATTATTTTACATATGAGTTAGTGAACATATTACCATTGTATTTACACAGTCACATATCGATATTATCAAAGGTATCGGTTGTTTTTCATTTGGTCTTATATAAAAATCATTGGTACCAATCGATATGAAATGTAAGTCAAGAGATTTAAAGACAGCGAGCTGTTCGATTAAGTAACACTCTGTCAATTGTGGATCTACTCTACCTCTAACTTAACCACAGAAAAAGACCCATCAAAAATATTTGGCTAAAACCTTTAGGATTTTGGAACAATTTTATAGTTTTTACGATAACAGTTCTAATTCAAAAAAATCTGATCAAACCCCAGAATTTGTGGTGCCTCTTCCACTGATGGAGTTCATTCGCCTCAAAGCCAGGTCTAACCGAGTCCTCAGCAGTGTCGGAGTCACTCACACTCCAAGTTAAGTTCTCAGGAGTACTGGGATTCATCTCATCCTAATTTACACATCCAAACAGGTGTCGGGGCCAATATTCTCTTGAAAAAACACCCTTAGGATTGAGTGAAAGCCTCTCTCATTAAGCTTAATTCACGGTGAAGTTCTACCTACATCGAGATATTTATTTACAGTTTGGAGGACATAGACAACACAGTTTTACCAGCAGAATTCCAACTCCTGACTTCTAGGCTGGTTTTCTAGAATGTTATCAGGTCAGTCACTCAAAATCGCATGATGAGTACTAGAGGCCACAAACATACCGTAACTTCTTTAGGCAAAAACAATGAAAATAGAATCAGGTTCGACCATTTTAAATAGATCTATAAACGTATTAAGAGATATTTAATAGTGCCTAGTGTAGACACTATTAAATAGTGTCCTATGAAGTAATTTGAATGTATTTTATGCATGATCGTTCGAAGTGACGGGGGAACGTAGTAGATTCTCCCATTATTGTGAAATTAATGCGGTTAATGTTCAGGTTGTGTGACTGTAGGAAAAATTCTGGCGAAAGAGTCAACGCAGGACTCTCTATGTGTTCACTTAACCGGCTACAAATAGCTGCTAAATCTCTCTCAAATCACACCTCATCACTTTAGAAATGAACGTATTGGATAATATGGTCCTAGGCTCTCTCCAAATATGAAAAATACGGAATGGTCATGGCGGGAATGCCTCTGATTCTATGCTTGCAGCATCAGGATTGGCCAGCAGCTAAACAGCACAAACTACAATAATAAACACGCGTGGGGAAAAAATTCCAGAGGATTATAATTAATGAAGGAAAGCTTGGGAGAAATATTTCGGGCGTGGAGAAGTAAAATATAGTGAAAGGTGGAGAAGATAGGAGTGAAGCGAATGAACCGGGATGGAATGGGTCTTCAGTTTGTTAGGGCCAAAGCGAAAGAAAGCATTGCAGAATGACTATCTTTTAAAGGTTCTAAACAAAGTTAAAATGAAATAAACTCGACGAGGCCGAGAGTTAATTTAGTCCTAACAAAAGCCACGAATGTATCGATGGGAGATTTGATGTTATTTCACTTTAAACATTCCTTTATTTAATACCTTATTAATTCTAGTGAAGCTAAATTTTCTGACTGTTTCTATTTGATAATAGATTTAATCTTGTTATTAGCTTTAAAATTGTATCACTGTTAGAGCTACAAATATCTCAGTATTCTGCGCCAACTTTCTTTGAGGCCATTAATATTTCCAGCTTTTATCTTCATCATTTCGTAGTCAACATTCCTACAGACTTACTAGATAGTCTATAAAAAGAGAGACGAATGAGGAGAGAGAAACAACAACAACAACAAATAAGAAAATAGCAAAATGTAATTAATGTATTTTCTTCCAACTTATCATTGAGGCATCTTCACATAAAGCAATTCGGTTTTTTTTCCTCTTTCTTTCTTTCTTTTTTGTTGTTGATATAACTGTCCGCTAATCGTAGACAGATAGCCGGCTCGAAGCTCAGTAACCCAGCTTTGCAGGCCAACTCTGCTTATCAACAAGGTATTGTTGTCACTCTTACTATACATTTCACACAAGTATGAAAAATGAGAAAATTAAGCAAAAGAAAGTTTACACACACACACACACACACACACACACACACACACACACACACACACACACACACACACACACACACACAAACGTGTGTGTGCGTTTGTGATGTGCTTGTTCGCAGGAAGAGAAACATTCACAAACTAATGAAATTATTCAACAGTTCAGGAAGTAGATCTAAATATATTACTTTATTTAAATATTAGTTTACGGGTTTATAAATATACTTCAATCATTTCTATCTCAGATCAAAAAATTTTCCCTAAACACACACACACTCTCTCTCTCTCTCTCCCTCTCTCTCTCACACACACGCTAATGCATACACACATACACACACACACCTTATGCCATAAATATCCTCTACTCGTTTTTGCATATTTACATCTAAATCTTATCCAGCTGGAGTCATGTTAGAACAACTACTAAGTGGACGATGCCTATTGAGGCAGAAACATGTATCAATGGCTGTCCTCTTGACCCCAGAAAAGGAATAAAACCCAGGTTATCTTCTCTCTTATGGCATTTAAATTTCGAAGTACTCTTGATTCTTGAGATCTTTCCATTTTATTTGGAGTCGCTCGCACTTGGCACTAGATGTTTGTTTACCTTCTCTCGAAAGAAAGATAATTTTAGTAAAGCGAAATATTTCATTGTTGTCCAAATTCCTGTCAATGACAAATCTGAGTTGATTCTTTTAGGCCATTTTTGTCTAATCTGTCTGTCTGTCAGTCTCTCTGTCTCTCTTTCTTCCTCCCTCTCCCTCTTTCTCTCTCTCTCCTTCCCTCACTGTATACTACACCCCCACCTATATCTCTATTATTAAAATTAATATGTTCCCCTTTTTATTTTGCTCCGAGGATTAGCCACAACCTTACTTTTTTTTTTGCCGCAACGTTCTTTTATTTAATAGCAAAAAGTATAGAGTTATTCAAAATAAAGTCGGAACACAATATTGCCCTTTAGTAAATAGAGAAAAAGTCCTTTCAATAAAATTATATGTAACTCAATCAAAATAAATATATTCACTTGTTCGCGATTTTTTTTTCAGTTGACGCAACAAATAAACAATACAAAAACTATGTAACTATTAGTTTCATTTGATACTTACTTTATGATATCATTAATATATTTTTTTTTATAAAGATGGCATGCAGAATTAGGGATTCATAAGAGAATAGCACTTGCCTTCTTAAGGGCCCCTAATTCTTCTCTCTAATAATTCACTGCTAACATTACACATATTTTCACTTTCACCTTTGGGCTTCCTCCAACATTTTAGTCAATTAACTGAAAGCGCGAGTTTTTTGTGGTTTTTTTTTTGTATTTTCGTTAATGCTTTTTGCTTTATGTTGTTAAAACCGGTTGTGGCTGAGTTCCCTCGTTTTCACTATTCGAACTCGAAGCTTGTGGGGTTTTTAATTCCTTAACACTTTCATAGGTGAGGATCTTCTCGACATGGAATAAAAAACCGGATATTATCTGCATGAACATCGTCAAACCTCAATTTTTGTACCTTTTGGGACTGATTGAGATTGATTCAGGCTTTAGCCAATGGACTTAAATACATCTAAGCACGATGCTATACCACAATGGGACATGTATGCTTAGCCTCTTTCCAGATGACATACATATATATATACATAGACATATACAGCACCTTGTGTGTGAGCTCATGCGTGAGTGTATCTCTCTCTCTCTCTCTCTCTCTCTCTCCCTCTATTAATATATATATATATATATATATATATATATACATAGGCGCATGAGTGGCTGTGTGGTAAGTAGCTTGCTAACCAACCACATGGTTGCGGGTTCAGTCCCACTGCGTGGCATCTTGGGCAAGTGTCTTCTGCTATAGCCTCGGGCCGACCAATGCCTTGTGAGTGGATTTGGTAGACAAAAACTGAAAGAAGCCTGTCGTATATATGTATATATATATATATGTGTGTGCGTGTGTGTGTTTGTGTGTCTGTGTTTGTCCCCCTAGCATTGCTTGACAAGCGATGCTGGTGTGTTTACGTCCCCGTCACTTAGCGGTTCGGCAAAAGAGACCGATAGAAAAAGTACTGGGCTTACAAAGAATAAGTCCCGGGGTCGATTTTGATCGACTAAAGGCGGTGCTCCAGCATGGCCGCAGTCAAATGACTGAAACAAGTAAAATAATAAAAATAATAATAAATAATAATATATATATATATGTATGTGTGGTGTGTGTGTGTGTGTGTGTGTGTGTGTGTGTGTGTGTGGTGTGTGTATATCTATATCGATAGGTGAATGAATTATCCTATGTTTACCGTCAACATGGAAAATTCGATGAACCGATACCAGGGTAGCAAATTCACGTCAGAAACACGGTTGAAGCGACCTATCCAAAGGTAGAAACTCCGGGTTCATGTGCAGAAATGTGTGTGTTATATATGAATAAATAAATAAATGGAGTTGAAAGAAGATGTTAACAAAATTCCTTTACTCTCGACATATGTTTCGAAGACAACATGGTTATATTGTAAAGGAATAAACAGTGTAAGATGCAATCTTCTTATCAGGAAAGAAAGGGCTCATAAGAAAGAAAGTGTATACTTTGGTTTGTGCTGAGTTTTTATTTGAGAACACATTCTTCGTGGAAAATAGCGATTTTGATGTCTATATTTTGACGGCATATTGACCGTCCACTTTTAGTGGTCAGTCCTTTAAATTTTATATATATATATATATATATATATATATATATTATATATATATATGCATATATATACATACATATATATTTATATATGCATATATATACATGCATGCATATACACACGTACACACGCACACACAAAGACAGACAGGCAGACATACAGACACAGATACACACACACACACACACACACACACACACACACACACACACACACACACACACAAGCACACACACACACACACACACACACAAGCACTCACACACAGACACAAAGTATTGTGAATACCATTTCTTATGATTCGAAAGATGAAACTGTAGTTAAATTTTACTCTTGAATTTATTCACTCTTATTTATTCATGTATGTACGTAAGTGTGTGTGTGTGTGTATGTATGAATGTATGTATGTGTGTAAATTATATATTACGTGTAGGTGTATATATGTATGTATATAGATATGAAGTGGTGACTATATAGTAAACAATTTTTTGAAAATAATGAAATGCCGTTCTGTAAGTAAATAATTTAACATGAATAAACATGAAAGCGTGATAATATATGGAAATATGAGTTTGAGCCGGAATAAAACAGCATTACAAGATGGAATTTATAATTAAGTCTATTATAGCAATAATAAAGTATATTTGAATAAATTGAAACAAATCTACAGACTGTAATGTTGTCAAACTTTAGACAAATTGCTGTTCTGTATTTAAAAGTGAACTGTAATTGCTCCTCATTATTTGTCGCTCAAATACACAGAATTCCTGCTATCAATTAGATCTGCTTTTGATTTTTCATTATTCAACCGAATATTTCAAATTTGTACTTGTTCTTTCATTAATATTATAATTAAAAAACAAACAAACAAAATGAAAAAAAAATCTGCAATGTTAATGGTGAATAACTTTATTTATTAGATTCATGTCAATGTTATTTTACTCGATATATTTATCAAGACAAGTTATTTTTACTGAGATTTGAATTTCCAGTTAGTTTATAGATGTTAGCGTATTGATTAACATATTTACAATATCTGTTTGGTTTCTGTTGATTTTTCAACAGATAACGTGCTGCCATATTATTATGAGAAGTACAAGCAGAACCTAAACACGAGCCGAGAGAGAAGATCGGATATGACGTCATTGATGCCAGATGTTTACAGGCTTGGACATTCTGAGGGAGGAACTTTGTTGTTTGGCAGCGGAAGTACTTCTAATGCTTCACGCACAGATAGCCTCTCTACTCAATGCTCTAAATCTGAATATCGTATTCATCTTCAAATATTGGACAACATACTTCTCTTTGAAATTTTATTTCTTTTTTCTTTTCAGAATAATATTTAAATTGAAAACACGACAGCCATAAATGCAGTTATGAATTTCTATCAAATGATTCTGGAAGCTATGTAAATGAAAGTTAATCTGAAATTTCGCATAAATAGGCAACACAAACACTATATAAAGAAGTACAGTTATAGTTTGAATCCTAATGTGTTATTAGGCTAAAAACAAGTAAACATTAACTTGATGTATTGCCCTTAAACTCACTGTTCCGTTTTGCAACGATTTATCTGCACAGAGATTCTCTTATCTCACAGATATTAATGAAACAAACAATTTTATCTGTAGTATAAAAACCAGCAATTTTTAATTTAGTTGCACACTGCTTCTATACGACATATAGACCTGCTAGCATACATCCACTTACTGGAGCACACAAGAATGACTTTCTCTGAAGATTTGCCATCAGTTATACGATATGATAGTTTTATCAGAAACTATCAAAGACATTAAAATAAAAAATATATAAATACACACACGCAAAAAAGCAAACTAATAATTATAAAGGGGGAAAAGAAAGTGAATGAGAGTGAGAGAGAGAGAGAGAGAAAGAGAAAGAGAGAGATGAGAGATGAGAGAGGCTGATGATACGTAAGTTGCGAATCACAAGCAAAACATGGTTATTGATAGTTTTTCTAGCAAATAAATGGTTTGGTTTCATGAAAAGTCCACACTTCATTTTATTTTTGTTTATTTTATAATATTTCATTGTTTTTTCTTTCTTTCTCCTTCTCCCCTTTATATTCATGAAAGGTACGAAACAAATAAAATTAAAATCCATCTTTTACAAAAAACAAAAGGCTTTAAAACATCATAATGCATTCCAAGTAATTTTTATGTGATTTTTCTTTGAGACAAAAACGTCTAATTGCTTTTTAAATAGGGGAACATTTATAAATAAAATAAAAAACAAATTTAATATAGAATATGTTTTGCATTTGCATATACAAAGAAGGAATTTTTAAATACGGCACGCTTGGATCATTGTCTGTTTATTTGGCAATAAAGAGGAAAAAGCTCGGCTCCAATCTCTGTGAATACAACGTAGTGGTATTTAAGATTTGAATCTATGTAAATGCAAATAAATGGACGTTTATGTAAAATGTGGCTCAACTTCACAATACACATACAATCAAACGTGCACACATTACAACTCACACACAAGTTTATACACACACACACACACACACATATATATACATATAAATATATACATGCATACAAATATATTTTATACAATATATATAATAATACATATATATATATACTTATATATATATATACATATATATATATATATTATATTATATATATATATATATATATATATATATATATATATATTACATACACACGCACCATCAAACGTTAACATGTTCTAACATACACATCATCATGTATGTTTATGAGTTATATATATCTATAAACACACACACACACACACACGCACACCCACACACACGCACGCACACACACACACGCACAACACACGCACACAAAAC
>NW_021835058.1:10000-43826 GCF_006345805.1 Octopus sinensis | reverse complement strand
AAAAAACCCACCTTTTATCAATTCAAAATGAACAATTAAATTACACCATCTAGAAAATTACATATAATAGAAAAATTAAAATTAAACTTAAAATAACAATAAAATGTCAAAGATTAAGTAAAATGCAAAAAAATAATAATAGGATATAAAAACGTATTTCTACCTATTATACACGTTTTTATTATTATTATTATATTTTGCAATTTACTTAATCTTTGACATCTTATTCTTAATTTTAATTTTTCTAATGTCTTAATGTATTAATTTACGCCAGGGACTTTTAACGGGTGACACCGGTGACATATCTCTAACATTGTAGCTGTGAGGTGATCTTTGTGTAATTATGATGGAAGCACTCCGTCTCTGTGTAATTATACACCAGTTGTCAACAAACGATGTATATTCTCCGTGATGAAACGTTGTAAGTAGCTTGTTCACCAGTTCGAACGGGCAGCAGGCATATCCGAACTGATAATAATCATAATAAGGCGATCTTTCGTCTCTAGTAGACCTTTCCGTCGATTTCCGTTAAAAAATTTTTTTTTTTTTTACATATGGGCTTGCGGGAACTTTTGAAGTAATGAGAGCGAAAGAGACTAAGAGGAAGCGATTGTCTGACGAGGGAAGTTCTTTTGAAGTTACCGTGCATGACAAGCATTGATGTACATGTGTGTGTGTGTGTTTGATGGGGTGTGGGAGACAGACAGTATGCTGTGTAAGTGAAGTGCTTCTGTTAGTGTGTGCGAAGAGACAGAGAGAGTAATGTGTGAAAGAAAGAGATAACTGAAATTTTTTACTCGGTGTATGTGTATATGTATGTATATTACTTCAAAAGTTCCCGCAAGCCCATATGTAAAAAAAAAAAAAATTTTTACGGAAATCGACGGAAATCGACGGAAAGGTCTACTAGAGACGAAAGATCGCCATAATCATAATAATAATTATGAAATTATTGTATGCAATGCTCAGGTGCACCACAATATGTCAAAAGTGCGTATAATGCATATATGAATGCAGATGTATATATATATATATATATACATGTGATATTTTACTGTTTTACCTCCATATCTTCATGAGTTATTTTTGAGTAAACACTATCTGGGAGACTTTTTCTTAAAGTAGTGGAAATGGCTAAAAAAACTTTTTGGCTGCTATTTCTAATAATTTCAGTATGTGGCAAAGTAATTTATTTTACTAAGCCCTAATTATATAATGTAATATTTTGAATATGCCTTAAATGGTCCTCTTACATACTGAACACTACTTGGTGAAATTAATTAATAACTAATTGATTTTACCCTTAATTATTGATATATATATATATATATATATATATGTGTGTGTGTGTGTGTATACTTATAGTGTGTGGCCCCGTTTGACTTTGTTTCCTCATAACTTCCAGGAAAATAGATATTTTTAAAATGAAATTTTCTACAAATACCTTTCTTGTTGTGTAGATTACGACTGTATTGAATGATGAGCACACACACATACATAATGTCACACATTACAAATTTTTTCCAAATATCAACTTTTATTTTCGGTATACCAGCATTAGTGTGTCCTCCCTTGACTTTGTTTCCTCATAACTTTCAGAAAATGGATATATTTTTTAATGAAATTTTTTACAAATACTCTTCAGATGGTGTTGATTCTGATTATATTGAAATTTGGGTACAAGTGGCATATAATGGTCACAAAATATTGACTTAACCCTTTCATTACCAACCTGGCTGAAACCAGCTCTGGCTCTGTGGTAAAATGTCTTGTTTTCATAAGTTCTGAATCAAAATCTTCCACCATTCCTTAGTCACAATTTATGTTCCTAACACTAGCTGAATGATAACTAAGTTATTTTACTAAATTCTTTGTTATATTTAAAATTAATTGAAAGAAACACAGAGCATCTCAACAGAAATATGGTAACAAAAGGCTTAAAAATATATAATAGAGAAACAATTCTTAACCCTTTTGATACCAACCCTACTGAAACCGGCTCTGGCTCTGAGTACAAACGTCTTGTTTTCATAAGTTTTGAATTAAAATCTTCCACCAAACCTTAGTCACAATTTATGTTCCTAACACTAGCTTAATGATAACTAAGTCATTTTACTAAATTCTTTGTTATATTTAAAATTAATTGAAAGAAACACAGAGCATCTCAAAATAAATATGGTAATGAAGTAATGAAAGGGTTAATGATACAAGGGGCCCGACAATACCCTCTGTGAATTCTTAATTGTTTTTAATCTAGTTTTTTTTTTTTACAAGATTTATTATATTTGTTCATTCTGTTGTGATATATAATAGAAATAATTATAAATATGTTTAAGGCAAGTTCCCTATTTTCCTTTTTAGTTTGAGCTGCTTGTTTTGTTAAGTCAATATTTCAGGACCCTTGTACCCCAATAGTACCAAAATTTGTTGTGAAAATATTTTTGCATGATGGGTGAGAGCACTTTCGGAAAATTCACAGGAGTCAAATTTGCTTCCTCACAATTTTCAGAAAAAAAGGGTACTTTTTGATGAAACTCTCAACAAATTCCTTTCAGAAAGTGTAGATTACGATTATATCAGAATTTAATATGAGAGGAAAAAAAAAAAAAAGGTGGACTCTCACATATCACATATCTACGAAATGACACTCATCCTTGTAAGCAACGGAGTACTCAGCCATTGTTTATCATTATAGGCGCAGGAGTGGCTGTGTGGTAAGTAGCTTGCTAACCAACCACATGGTTCCGGGTTCAGTCCCACTGCATGGCATCTTGGGCAAGTATCTTCTGCTATAGCCCCGGGCTGACCAATGCCTTGTGAGTGGATTTGGTAGACGCAAACTGAAAGAAGCCCGTCGTATATATGTATATATATATATGTATGTGTATGTATATGTTTGTGTGTCTGTGTTTGTCCCCCTAGCATTGCTTGACAACCGCTGCTGTGTGTTTACGTAGCCGTCACTTAGCGGTTTGGCAAAAGAGACCGATAGAATAAGTACTGGGCTTACAAAGAATAAGTCCCAGGGTCGATTTGCTTGACTAAAGGTGGTGCTCCAGCATGGCCACAGTCAAATGACTGAAACAAGTAAAAGAGTAAACTGAGCGGTTCGGCAAAAGAGACCGATAGAATAAGTACTGAGCTTACAAAGAATAAGTCCCAGGGTCGATTTGCTCAACTAAAGGCGGTGCTCCAGCATGGCCACAGCCAAATGACTGAAACAAGTAAAAGAGTAAACTTAGCAGTTCGGCAAAAGAGACCGATAGAATAAGTACTGAGCTTACAAACAATAAGTCCCAGGGTCGATTTGCTCGACTAAAGGCGGTGCTCCAGCATGGTCGCAGTCAAATGACTGAAACAAGTAAAAGAGAGTAAATGTTGATAATAAATTTTCTTTTTTAAGTATCTTTTATTGTTTATACTGTTTCTTTGGTATTTCAGAAAACTGGATGGCATTGGAATTAAAGAAAGTCTTTTAAAGAAGGAAAATATCTGTATGTTCCAGTGAAAGGAGAATAATTCTAGAAAGTGGATTGTGTAAGAACAAGCGTGGAAAGGTTGATTTTACTGACGGAATTCCAAAGGATACAAGAAAACCATTTTACCACTGTGACATCTTTAAAAAAACATAATTCTTAATTCTTTATTGCCCACAAGGGGCTCAACGTAGAGAGGACAAACAAGGACAGACAAAGGGATTAAGTCTATTTTATCGACCCCAGTGCGTAACTGGTACTTAGTTTATCAATCTCGAAAGGATGAAAGGCAAAGTGGACCTCGGCGGAATTTGAACTCAGAACGTAAAGACAGACGAAATACCTATTTCTTTACTACCCACAAGGGGCTAAACACAGAGAGGACAAACAAGGACAGACAAAGGGATTAAGTCGATTACATCGACCCCAGTGCGTAACTGGTACTTTCTTGAGAAAAACATAAATTAATTACACGCAAATTCTCTCGTAGAGGGGAGAGAGGCCATCGTACTGTGAAGTCTGTAGCAACTCATATCTCTTAAACATATCTTTACAGGAGGAAAACCATATTTATATGATATCTTTGTAAATCTTTCTCTCAAAGAAATTTATTAACTATGCAGGAAGGTACGCATTCAGAAACATCTCTGTATCAGTGTTCTGTTTGCGGTAAATCATTCTCTGACAATGGTCGTTTTATTAAACACAAACGCACTCATAGAGGTAAACCATATCAGTGTGATATCTGTAGTAAATCATTCTCTCAAAGCTATCACTTGATTAAACACAAACGTATTCATGCAGACAGGAATACACATCGCTGTAAAATCTGTGGTAAATTATTCCCTGAAAAATATTCCTTAGCTACACACACACGTATTCATGGAGGAAAAAAGCCATATCGTTGTGAAGTCTGTGGTAAATCATTCTCTCTCAGTAATAGCTTAACTACTCATAAATTCACTCATACAGGAGAAAAACCACACCGCTGTGAAAAGTGTGGTAAATCTTTCTCTTACAAAAGTGCCTTAACTCTGCATAAACGTATTCACACAGGAGAGAAACCATATCAATGTGAAATCTGTGATAAATTATTCTCTGAAAAATCTTCCTTGACTTCACACAGACGTATTCACACAGGAGAGAAACCATATCAGTGTGATATCTGTGGTAAATTATTCTCTGAAAAATCTTCCTTGACTTCACACAGACGTATTCATACAGGAGAAAAAGCTCACCACTGTCAAATCTGTGGTAAATTCTTCTCTCAAATAGGTATCTTAGTTACACACGTACGTATTCATACAGGTGAGAAACCATACCATTGTGATATCTGTGGTAAATCATTTTCTCAAATTGGCTGCTTAACTAGACACAGCCGTATTCACACAGGAGAAAAGCCATATCAATGTGATATCTGTGATAAATCTTTCTCTCGAAATGGTGACCTAACTAAACACCACCGTACTCACACAAGAGAAAAACCATATCACTGTGATATCTGTGGTAAATCCTTCTCTCAAACTGGTGGTTTAGCCAAACACAGCCGTATTCATACAGGAGAGAAGCCATATCATTGTGAAATCTGTGGTAACTCATTCTCTGAAAGGCATTCCCTAACCGCACACAATCGTATTCATACAGGAGAAAAACCCTATAGCTGTGAAATCTGTGGTAAATCATTCTCTCAAATAAGTATCTTAGTTACACATAGATATATTCATACAGGAGAAAAGCCGTATCATTGTGATATCTGCGGTAAATCCTTCTCTCAAAATGGTGGCTTAACCAGACACAACCGTATTCATACGGGAGAAAAGCCATATGATTGTGATATCTGTGGTAAATCATTCACAGCAAGGCATACCGTAACTGCACACAAACGTATTCATACAGGGTGAAAGCCATATCACTGTGATATCTGTAGTCATAACTAGGAATTTTTGGTTGACAAGCGGAGGGTCTTACCCCACAACAAGATGTGGTGTAAAACATTTCATGCACACATCAACGTAGAATTCAATGATGCAAAAAGTAAGGCCGGTCTACGCACTTGGATCCAGCTGTGTACAAAGGAGACACAATCGGACACTTCTACACAGTTCACCCTCTGAACTCTGAATACTTCCATCTAAGGCTCTTACTTCATATCAAGTGAAAATCAAAAAATCAAATCAAATCGAAATCGATCAACATCAATGGAATTTGTAGTTGTGGTACCAGTGCCGGTGGCAGATGAGAGAACCATCCGAATGTGGCCGTAGCCAGCACCGCATTGACTGGCCTCCGTGCTGGTGGCATGTAACAAACACCATCCGATAGTGGCTGTTGCCAGCCTCGCCTGGCCTCCTTGCCGGTGGCACGTAAAAAGCACCATCCGATCGTGGCTGTTGCCAGCCTCGTCTGGCACCTGTGCTGGTGGCACATAAAAAGCACCCACTACACTCACGGAGTGGTTGGCGTTAGGAAGGGCATCCAGCTGTAGAAACACTGCCAGATCAGACTGGGCCTGGTGCAGCCTTCTGACTTCCCAGACCCCAGTTGAACCGTCCAACCCATGCTAGCATGGAAAGCAGACGTTAAACGATGATGATGATGATGATTGTGGACGGCCACTTATGCAGTACTTTCAAAGATGCCTGCTCCAAACGGGGGCTTTTGGATACAGATGATCATTATGATAATGCACTTGAAGAGGCCTCTTTGTGTCTTTCTCCACTCAAGCTCTGATAGCTTTTTGCAATAATCCTGCTTTTCTGCAACCTGACAGACACACTTTCACTTTGGAATGAATACAAAAACTCAATGTGCCGAGACATTTTGCTGCAGACTTGCCAAATCACAGGTAGCGTTGGCACCTCCACTACCCCTGCCGTTTACAACGGAGGGCTTCTTCTCTTGTTGTTGTTAAGCAACAAGATGGGTAAGGGTGATTAGGTGATGGCTTAGGGGTGGGAGACCCCAGACCTTAGAAGAAAAAAAAAACTTTGGTCATCTTGTAGTCGAGGGCTTTTCATTGACGCCTGACACCACTGGGAGGTGGCCCTCGAAGTCGCTGGAAATGGAGATCTCCAGGTCCAAATTCTTGAACAGCTGCTGCTGCTATTTTTGTTGTTGCTGTTGTTGTTGTTAAGCAACAAGACGGGTAAGGGTGATTAGGTGATGGTCTAGGGCTTAGGGCGGGAGATCCCCAGACCTTGGGAAAAAAAACAAACTTTGGTCGTCTTGTTGTAGTCGAGGGGTCTTCGTTGATGCCCTACACCACTGGGAGGTGGCCCTTGAAGTCGCTGGAAATGGAGATCTCCAGGTCCAAATTCTTGAACGGCAGCTTCTTCTCTTGGAAGACTTGGTTATAGCAACTGGGATTCAACAATTGGACACTTATTTTCTCAACACTCCAGACAGAAATGAAGACGTCTGTTCCAATCGCCTCATTCTCAGAGAAACATCCTACAACATTCACAAACTCAAACAGTACATTGCAGACGTATACAATACCTATTTCTTTACTACCCACAAGGGGCTAAACACAGAGAGGACAAACAAGGACAGAAAAACGGATTAAGTCGATAATATCGACCCCAGTGCGTAACTGGTACTTAATTTATCGACACCCAGAAGGATGAAAGGCAAAGTCAACCTCGGTGGAATTTGAACCCAGAACGTAACAGCAGACGAAATACCTATTTCTTTACTACCCACAAGAGGCTAAACACAGAGAGGACAAACGGATTAAGTCGATTATATCGACCCCAGTGCGTAACTGGTACTTAATTTATCGACCCCGAAAGGATGAAAGGCAAAGTTGACCTTGGCGGAATTTGAACCCAGAACGTAACGGCAGATGAAATACCTATTTCTTTACCACCTACAAGGGGCTAAACATAAAGGGGACAAACAAGGACAGACAAAGGGATTAAGTCGATTATATTGACCCCAGTGCGTAACTGGTACTTATTTAATCGACCCCGAAAGGATGAAAGGCAAAGTCGACCTCGGCGGAATTTGAACTCAGAACGTAATGGCAGACGAAATACCGCTAGGCATTTCACTCAACGTGTAATGATTCTGCCAGCTCACCGCAATATCGTCCTCAGAAACATCTACTCACACGCTGGTGGAATCATCTTCTTAGACGCACCTGTTGGAACTGGGAAAACATTCCTTCTGAATCGTCTTGCGAAATTGCGGCATCTCCCTGCTGTCTTTCCTCTCTGCCTGTTGCTGTCACGTGACCAGCGACCAGTTTCTCTTTTTCTCCCTTTCTTAAACTGGTCCCTTAGCTACTGTCTCTGTTCTCCATGTCCATTCTGGTGTTCCTTTTGATCTACAGACTATATAACCTGGATAGCAGTCCAGTGGATTATACACTCTTTGAATTAGATCCGACCTTGACTAACACAAGTGACTATGAAACTATGAAACTCTTTGTAAATGGCAGAGAGATGGAACATAAAAAGGTTATCAGGGGTCATAACCAGAATTCTGCCTGGGAATTTTTTAATGAAATTTTTTACAAATACCTTTCAGAGTCTGTAGTTTGAGATTATATCGGAATTTTTAAATCTGAACAATAATTGACATGAATCAATTTTTTTTTTTCAAAATTTCAAGTTACATTTTGTGATGTGTTCGAGTATCTGAAGGAGATGGGGGCCGGGTGTATGCATCCTTTTATCTGTTCCCCCACCATGAAAAAAAAAAGAACTTGCTTTTTTTTTATATTGGAATTTTAAATATGAATAATAAATTTGTTCTGCTCACACACATAAATACAGACTGAATCAATTTTTTTCTTCAAAATTTCAAGTTACATTTTGTGATGTGTTCGAATACCTGAAGGGGTCGGGGTCGGGTGTAAACATTCTTTTGTCTGTTCCCCCAACCCCCAAAAAAACTTATCTTTTTTTTTTTAATTTTTTTTTTTTTCAAAATTTCAAGTTACATTTTGTGATGTGTTCGAATACCTGAAGGGGTCGGGGTCCGGGTGTAAACATTCTTTTGTCTGTTCCCCCAACCCCCAAAAAAACTTATCTTTTTTTTTTTATTTTTTTTTTTTTTCAAAATTTCAAGTTACATTTTGTGATGTGTTCGAATACCTGAAGGGGTCGGGGTCCGGGTGTAAACATTCTTTTGTCTGTTCCCCCAACCCCCAAAAAAACTTATCTTTTTTTTTTTTTTTTTTTTTTTCAAAATTTCAAGTTACATTTTGTGATGGGTTCAAGCATCTGAAGGGGTCGGGGGGGGGGGCAGGTGTAAGCATCCTTTTGTCTGTTCCCCCACCAAAAAAAAAACTTACCTTTTTTTTTCTTTTTTTCAAAATTTCAATTTACATTTTGTGATGCGTTCAGGCATCTGAAGGGGACCAGGGGCTGGGTGTAATCATCCTTTTGTCTGTTCCCCCACCAAAAAAAAAAAAAAACTTGATTTTTTTTTTTTCCAAAAATTTCTTTGCATTCCTATATTTTCAATATCAAAGATTACGATTTTGCTAAAAGATATGTTTTCAAAATTTTAATTTACATTTTGTGATGCGTTCAGGCATCTGAAGGGGACCAGGGGCTGGGTGTAATCATCCTTTTGTCTGTTCCCCCACCAAAAAAAAAAAAAAACTTGATTTTTTTTTTTTTCCAAAAATTTCTTTGCATTCCTATATTTTCAATATCAAAGATTACGATTTTGCTAAAAGATATGTTTTCAAAATTTTAATTTCCCCACTTATTCAACTTTCCGCTTATTTTCAAATTTTCTTTTTAATCCATGTGAGAAAATAGGAGATTATGAATTTGCAATAAATCTTTTTCATTTCAACTTTTAAGGAAACATCCTGTGTCGCCCCTCCTCACCCTTCCCTGCTTCCCAAAAGCACAAAACTCTGTACGTTTTACGCATGCTCTTACTCTTTTACTTGTTTCAGTCATTTGACTGCGGCCATGCTGGAGCACCGCCTTTAGTCGAGCAAATCGACCCCGGGACTTATTCTTTTGTAAGCCCAGTACTTATTCTATCGGTCTCTTTTGCCGAACCGCTAAGTAATGGGGACATAAACACACCAGCATCGGTTGTCAAGCAATGCTAGGGGGACAAACACATACATATATATATATACGACAGGCTTCTTTCAGTTTCCGTCAACCAAATCCACTCACAAGGCTTTGGTCGGCCCGAGGCTATAGCAGAAGACACTTGCCCAAGGTGCCACGCAGTGGGACTGAACCCGGAACCATGTGGTTGGTTAACAAGCTACTTACCACACAGCCACTCCTGCGCCTTGCGTAAATTTTTCCTGAATAAACAGGCGATATGCTGGAAATAATAGCTAAATGTCTGGAAAATAATTTTTACCTTACTTTAACGAGTTTTTTCTTCTAAATCTCAACATTGCATATCTATTGCAGTTTTGATGCCACGACACAAAAATATTTTCGTATTGTGTTTATATCGAAATAGGCACAGGAGTGGCTATGTGGTAAATAGCTTGCCTACCAACCACATGGTTCTGGGTTCAGTCCCACTACGTGGCACCTTGGGCAAGTGTCTTCTACTATAGCCTCGGGCTGACCAAAGCCTTGTGAGTGGATTTGGTAGACGGAAACTGAAAGAAGTACATCGTATATATGTATATGTATATATAGGCGTAGGAGTGGCTGTGTGGTATGTAGCTTGCTAACCAACCACATGGTTATGGGTTCAGTCCCACTGCATGGCACCTTGGGCAAGTGTCTTCTACTATAGCCTTGGGCTGACCGAAGCCTTGTGAATGGATTTGGTAGACAGAAACTGAAAGAAGCCCATCATATATATAGGCATAGGAGTGGCTGTGTGGTAAGTAGCTTGCTTACGAACCACATGGATCCGGGTTCAGTCCCACTGTGTGGAACCTTGGGCAAGTGTTTTCTACTATAGCCTTGGGCTGACCAAAGCCTTGTCAGTGGATTTGGTAGACGGAAACTGAAAGAAGCCCATCGTATATATGTATATATATATATATATATATGTGCGTGCCGGTGACACGTAAAAGCACCATCCGTTTCGTGGCCGTTTGCCAGCTCTGTCTGGCCCCCGTGTTGGTGGCACGTAAAAGCACCATCCGTTCGTGTCCGTTGCCAGCCTCGCCTGGCCCCCGTGCCGGTGACACGTAAAAGCACCATCCGTTTCGTGGCCGTTTGCCAGCTCTGTCTGGCACCTGTGCAGGTTGCACGTAAAAAGCACCCACTACACTCACGGAGTGGTTGGCGTTAGGAAGGGCATCCAGCCGTAGAAACACTGCCAGATCTGACTGGGCCTGATGAAGCCTTCCAGCTTCACAGACCCCAGTTGAACCGTCCAACCCATGCTAGCATGGAGAACAGACGCTAAATGATGATGATGATGATGATGATGTGTGTTTGTGTTCATTCCCCCAACAAGCTTTTGAGGGAATCCATAAGTCTTTCGAAAGATCTTGTTGGTTCATTGTGAAAATGCTTTGGAAAATCCTGCAAACACCACAGAGTGGGGTTGGTGTTGCTCCACCGTTTCTCCTATAGCCGTCGTAGTGTGAAAATCATGTCCTGGTTGATCTCCTTGGCCTGAAGCCACTTTGACTCTCTGGTAAGACCTGCTCTGAAATGCTTTTCAGCCAGTTGAGAACGATATTCGCCAGGCCCTTGTTAGCAATGACCTCATCCACATGATCGATCTGAATTTATGCCTCCATGTAATTGGCACATACTCAACTCTCTGGGTCCTAAAAATTACTTAAGGGATTCACAGTGCCGTAATTTGGAGATTATATCGACCCCAGTGCGCAACTGGTACTTATTTAATCGACCCCGAAAGGCAAAGTTGACCTTGGCGAAAATTTGAACTCAGAACGTAGCAGCAGACGAAATACCTATTTCTTTACTACCCACAAGGGGCTAAACACAGAGGGGACAAACAAGGAGAGACAAACGGTTTAAGTCGATTATATCGACCCCAGTGCGTAACTGGTACTTAATTTATCGACCCCGAAAGGCAAAGTTGACCTCAGCGGAATTTGAACTCAGAACGTAGCGGCAGACAAAATACCACTAAGCATTTCGCCCGGCGTGCTAACGTTTCTGCCAATTCGCTGCCTTTCAGACGAAATACCTATTTCTTTACTACTGACAAGGGGCTAAACACAGAGGAGACAAACAGATTAAGTCGATTATATCAACTCCAGTGCATAACTGGTACTTATTTAATCGACCACGAAAGGATGAAAGGCAAAGTCGACCTTGGCGGAATTTGAACTCAGAATGTGGTAACTGGTCCAGTTGTCTGTAAATATAATGGGCCCTGGTTCTACATTTTATAGTATTTATTTCTTTATTGCCCACAAGGGGCTAAACATAGCGGGGACAAACAAAGGGTTTAAGTCGATTACACCGACTCCAGTGCGTAAATGGTACTTATTTAATCGACCCCGAAAGGATGAAAGACAAAGTTGACCTCGGCGGAATTTGAACTCAGAATGTAGCAACAGACAAAATACCTGTTTCTTTACTACCCACAAGGGGCTAAACACAAAGAGGACAAACAAGGACAGACAAATGGATTAAGTCGAATACATCGACCCCAGTGCGTAACTGGTACTTAATTTATCGACCCCAATGGGACGAAAAGCAAAGTTGACTTCGGCGGAATTTGAACTCAGAATGTAGCGGCAGACGAAATACCGCTAAGCATTTCGCCCGGCATGCTAACGGTTCTGCCAGCTCACCGCCTTTCAGATGAAATACCTATTTCTTTACTACTCACAAGGGGCTAAACACAGAGGGGACAAACAAGGACAGACACACGGATTAAGTCGATTACATCGACCCCATTGCGCAACTGGTACTTATTTAATCGACCCCGAAAGGATGAAAGGCAAAGTCGACCTCGGCTGAGTTTGAATTCAGAACGTAACGGCAGAGGAAATACCTATTTCTTTACTACTTACAAGGGGCTAAACAGAGAGGGGACAGACAAACAGATTAAGTCGATTATATCGACCCCAGTGCGTAACTGGTACTTATTTAATCGACCACGAAAGGATGAAAGGCAAAGTCGACCTTGGCGGAATTTGAACTCAGAATGTGGTAACTGGTCCAGTTGTCTGTAAATATAATGGTCTCTGGTTCTACATTTTATATTATTTATTTCTTTATTGCCCACAGGGGGCTAAACATAGAGGGGATAAACAAAGGGTTTAAGTCGATTACACCGACCCCAGTGCATAAATGGTACTTATTTAATCGACCCCGAAAGGATGAAAGGCCAAGTCGACCTCGGCGGAATTTGAACTCACAACGTAACAGCAGACAAAATACCTATTTCTTTACTACCCACAAGGGGCTAAACATTGAGGGGACAAACAGATTAAGTCGATTACATCGACCCCAGTGCATAACTGGTACTTAATTTATCGGCCCTGAAAGGATGAAAGGCAAAGTCGACCTCGGCAGAATTTGAACTCAGAATGTAACGGGGTTGATTAAATAAGTACCAGTTACGCACTGGGGTCGATATAATCGACTTGATCCGTCTGTCTGTCCTTATTTGTCCTCTCTGTGTTTAGCCCCTTGTGGGTAGTAAAGAAATAGGTATTTCGTCTGCCGCTACGTTCTGAGTTCAAATTCTACCACAGTCGACTTTGCCTTTCATCCTTTCGGGGTCGATAAATTCTTATTCCAAACACCAGATTAACAATGACACAGTTATTTATTAATTTCTTTATTATTATTTCGAAATTATTTGAAACAAAGGCAGCATATTTCAATGGAAATCGTTAATGTCATATCATCATCATCATCATTCCAGCATCCACTTTTCCATGCTTGCATTCATCAGACAAGAGTAAAGACGGAGAAGAGATTTGGAAAAGATGAATAATAAAACTAATGATGAGGATGATAATTAAGATATGGAGATAATTAATGCAAAAACCAACTGTGATAACTCAAGGAGTGGCTGTGTGGTAAGTAGCTTGCCTACGAACCACATGGTTCTGGGTTCAGTCCCACTACATGGCACCTTGGGCAAGTGTCTTCTACTATAGCCTCGAGCCGACCAAAGCCTTGTGAGTGGATTTGGTAGACGGAAACTGAAAGAAGCCCATCGTATATAGGCATAGGAGTGGCTGTGTGGTAAGTAGCTTGCTTACCAACCATATGGTTCCGGGTTCATTCCCACTGCGTGGCATCTTGGGCAAGTGTCTTCTACTATAGTCTCGGACCAACCAAAGCCTTGTGAGTGGATTTGGTAGACGGAAACTGAAAGAAGCCCGTCATATATATATATATGTTTGTATCTGTGTTTGTCCCCCCAACATCGCTTGACAACCGATGCTGGTGTGTTTACGTGCCTGTAACTTAGTGGTTTGGCAAAAGAGACCGATAGAATAAGTACTCGGCTTACAAAGAATAAGCCCTGGGGTCGATTTGCTCGACTAAAGGCGGTGCTCCAGCATGGCCACAGTCAAATGACTGAAACAAGAGGACAAAAATAAGGGCTGACCAATATCGAAATGAAATTAAAAACAATAGCGTCGCCTTACTGGCACGTGAACAAAACATTTGAGTGAGGTCATTGCCAGTGCCGCTGGACTGACTCCTGGTTCGCCAGCCCTCAGTCAAATCGTCCAACCCATGCTAGCATGGAAAGCAGACGTTAAACGATGATGATGATGATATATATATATAATATATATATATATATATATATAGAGAGAGAGAGAGAGAGAGAGAGAGAGAGTGGTTGGCATTAGGAAGGGCATCCAGTTGTAGAAACTCTGCCAGATCAGATTGAAGCCATCTGGTTCAACAGACCTCAGTCAAATCGTCCAACCCATGGAAAGTGGACATTAAACGATGATTTTGGTGATGCTATATATATATATATATATATATATATAGATAGATAGAGAGAGAGTGGTTGGTGCTAGGAAGTGTATCCAGCTGTAGAAACTCTGCCAGTTCAGATTGGAGCCTGGTGCAGCCATCTGGTTCGCCAGTCCTCAGTCAAATCGTCCAACCCATGCTAGCATGGAAAGCGGATGCTAAACGATGATGATGATATATATATATATATATATAGAGAGAGAGAGAGAGAGAGTGGTTGGTCTTAGGAAGTGCATCCAGCTGTAGAAACTTTCAGATCAGATTGGAGCCTGGCGCAGCCATCTGGTTCGCCAAACCTCAGTCAAATCGTCTAACCCATGCTAGCATGGAAAGTGGATGTTAAACGATGATGATGATGATGTTTTCTCCTTTAAGAAAAATGAAAAGGAAACCCAGTGTACTGATGTCTGTTGTTGTTTCTTAGATTTCTTATGAAACCTGTGAATTTAGACACCAATTAAAATGACCAAAGCAACGCCGAGTATTCCAAAGACGAGTATGACACGGATTTGTCTGCTGCCGGTTCCTGTTGCATTAGATTCAGAATCTTTTGTTGTTTATCTGCAAAAGATGAACAATAAAATATATACCTTTTGTTTTTAATAAAAAAAATACTAACGCCAACCTGCTCAAAATTACCTTTGTTTCTATTTTACATAATCCCTCTTCTAAAAAGATCTAAAATATTGAGCAATAATAAATCTCTGAACGAGATGTAAACAGTAACCGCTCGACAACGTAAAGTATACTAGCCATCTCAATATGGCTAACCACTAAGTGTGGGTGTTACTGTAGCCCCAGGAGAACATCGTCTCCAGCTGGCTTTAGGCACACTATCTGTGCCCTTATGATATTTGCAAAGGGAGGTCATCCCCTCTCGTAAACCTAAGCGATACGCACGGACTGCAGTTTCGAGGTAATTTGCCTCTTGTCAACGCACGGTAATCACCGGTTTACGACGAAAGGAAGACCTGTTTGCAAATACTTATGGGTTTTTCTAGTGACTTCCGTCACTGATTTCGAAAAACTGTCTGCAAGCTATAATAAATCTCTGAACGAGATGTAAACAGTAACCGCTCGACAACGTAAAGTATACTAGCAATCTCAATACGGCTAACCACAAAGCGTGGGTGTTACTGTAGCTTGTAGCCCCAGGAGATCATCGTCTCCAGCTGGCTTTAGGCACACTTTCTGTGTCAAATACCATAAGGGCACTTAAAGTGTGCCTAAAGCCAGCTGGAGATGATGATCTCCTGGGGGTAAACGCTACAGTAACACCCACCCTTAGTGATTAGCCATATTGAGATGGCTAGTATACTTTACGCTAAAATATTGAGTTGTCCGGAAAGTTCGTGCTGATTTATAGTAACTTACCTTTTGACTTATTTTAGAACATGGTTGAGTTCATAAAATAGGATTTGACTACACCTATGTTTATTTTAACACTTGAGATTACATAGAAAGTATTTTGCGTAGGATATGAGCAGTTCCCGTGAACACTTATTATTATTATTATTATTATTATTATTATTGAGTGAGAGCAGTGCATGCCATCAAAGTGACACTGGGGTAAAATATACGAAGCCCAATATACCCATCATGACTACACGTCTGATAAGGGTACACCAGGCACATGCATCACAACCATATGTGCGCGACATGGTGATCTCATATCAAGATAAACAGCACATGACCTTGCAGGTGGGGCCCAGTTAGAATTTTCTTCAGGTTGAGTAGCCCATCCCGCTCAAACGGTCCCTGAATAATGGTTGTTTAAGGAAATTGGACGAAACACCCATGTTTCCAGAGGTGAATTATTCAAACCCCAAAGAATCCCTCTCAACACATGGCTATGATGCTCCCCCACTACTTCTGCTCGTGATCAGAGATGCACATATCGTCAGCCACTAAGGGACATGCACAACTGGTTAAGGTCAAACAACTGACAAGCATTATTATTATTATTATTATTATTATTATTATTGTTATTATTATTATTATTGTTATTATTATTATTATTATTATTATTATTATTATTGAGTGAGAGAGCAGTGCAGGCCATCAAAGTGACACTGGGGTAAAATATACGAAGCCCAATATACCCATCATGACTACCCGTCTGATAAGGGTACACTAGGCACATGCATCACAACCATATGTGCGCGACATGGTGATCTCATATCAAGATAAACAGCACATGACCTTGCAGGTGGGGCCCAGTTAGAATTTTCTTCAGGTTGAGTAGCCCATCCCGCTCAAAAGGTCCCTGAATAAGGATTGTTTAAGGATGTTGAAAGAACCACCCATGTTTCCAGAGGTGAATTATTCAAACCCCAAAGAATCCCTCTCAACACATGGCTATGATGCTCCCCCACTACTTCTGCTCGTGATCAGAGATGCACATATCGTCAGCCACTAAGGGACATGCACAACTGGTTACGGTCAAACAACTGACAAGCATTATTATTATTATTGTTATTATTATTATTATTTTATTATTATTATTATTATTATTATTATTATTATTATTATTATTATTTTATTATTATTATTATTATTATATTATTATTATTATTGAGTGAGAGAGCAGTGCAGGCCATCAAAGTGACACTGGGGTAAAATATACGAAGCCCATATACCCATCATGACTACCCGTCTGATAAGGGTACACTAGGCACATGCATCACAACCATATGTGCGCGACATGGTGATCTCATATCAAGATAAACAGCACATGACCTTGCAGGTGGGGCCCAGTTAGAATTTTCTTCAGGTTGAGTAGCCCATCCCGCTCAAAAGGTCCCTGAATAAGGATTGTTTAAGGATGTTGAAAGAACCACCCATGTTTCCAGAGGTGAATTATTCAAACCCCAAAGAATCCCTCTCAACACATGGCTATGATGCTCCCCCACTACTTCTGCTCGTGATCAGAGATGCACATATCGTCAGCCACTAAGGGACATGCACAACTGGTTACGGTCAAACAACTGACAAGCATTATTATTATTATTATTATTATTGTTATTATTATTATTATAAATCATTTCCTTACTGTTTATCTTCAAATCGGTTTTTGCAATGTTGAGGTTGTTGTCATAAAATGTCCGAGACGAAAGTTCCTTTGTTACGTTTCGGATCCAAAGAGAGGAAATGCCACCAGGGTTCATAACTTGAAATTGAGGGCCGGTACTGCATGTCCCGTCACATTCATAGTTATAATTCGGACATTTCCAAATCATCAGCGTTTCCATATTTGGTATTTCAGCATGAAGAGTGGCACTTTCCTCAGACACGACATTTTCTGAAATAAAGAAACCAGGTAAGCAATTTACTTCCCAGCTACTTGGATTCAGGTTCAATCCCACTGGGCAGTACCTTGGGCAAGTATCTCCTACTATAGCCTTAGACCAGCCAAAGCCTTTTGAGAGGGTGGAAACTGAAAGAAGCCCATTGTTTATTTATAAATATATATATTTAATAACTTACCAGATACCAGATAGTCGCAGGAGTGGCTGTGTGGTAAGTAGCTTGCTTACCAACCACATGGTTCCGGGTTCAATCCCACTGCATCGCACCTTGGGCAAGTGTCTTCTACTATAGCCTCGGGGCCGACCAAAGCCTTGTGAGTGGATTTGGTAGACGGAAACTGAAAGAAGCCCGTTGTAAATATTTATATATGTGTTTGTGTGTCTGTGTTTGTCCCCCTAGCATTGCTTGACAACCGATGCTGGTGTGTTTATGTTCCCGTTACTTAGTGGTTCGGCAAAAGAGACCGATAGAATAAGTACTGGGCTTACGAAAAGAATAAGTCCTGGGGCCGAGTTGCTTGATTAAAGGCGGTGCTCCAGCATGGCCGCAGTCAAATGACTGAAAGAAGTAAAAAGAGTAAACTTAGCGATTCGGCAAAAGAGAGACTGATAGAATAAGTACTAGGCTTACAAAAGAATGAGTCCTGGGGTCAATTTGCTCGATTAAATGCGGTGCTCCAGCATTTGTTTCAGTCATTTGACTGCGGCCATGCTGGAGCACCGCCTTTAATCGAGCAACTCGATATTGGGAAAATTCTGTAGTTTGTAACATATTTGTAAGATATTTTCTACAATTTCAACCAATCAATGATGTCTATTGAGGTGAAAACATTCTCTGCAGTAAACATTTTCTGGCGGTGTCGTTTGAAAATGTCCCTCATTTAAGAAACAATTGGGTATATTTACATTTCTGAAGAAAAAAAGATACCCTTCCACCCACCCCTAACTAATCCTACTAACCCTAACCCTAAAACAGATTGAAATGCAATAGATCGATACTAGGGTCATAATTATGGGTGACAATTTCATATGATACCGCCAGAAAATGTTGTTTACACTCTACGTTTTCACCTCAATAGACGTCATTGATTGGTTGAAATTGCCAAAATTGAAGTAAACATCTTATAAACTACAGAATTTTCTCAATAAAGCCAAGAGAAAAAAATGTTTTATAAACACATTTTACCAGTATACGAAGTTTAAAAGTGTTTAGTTACGTGGAAATTATTTTAAAAAACTGCCGTTCAAACCGATAAGATCCCAAATATCTTACAAACTATAGAATTTTCTCAAGAAAGCCAAAGAAAAAGATGTTTTTAACACATTCTACCAGTATACGAAGTTTAAAAGTGTTTAGTTCGTGGAAATTATTTTAAAAAACTGCCGTTCAAACCGAAAAGATCCCGTAGTTTTTTTACTTATTATATATTATTCATTTTTATACTTTTTGTGATCTAGTTATGTTTTATAAAAATATTTTTTATTTATGCTTTGGTTTATGTCTATCATTGTTTGATAGCATAATAGTGGGTTCTTTTCTGAAATTTATATATATATATATATAATTAGAAAAAAAACTACCTTTTATCAATTCAAAATGAATAAATTACACTATCTAGAAAATTACATATAATAGAAATATTAAATAACAATGGTGGAAGCACTACGTCGGTTACGGAACAGTCTGCTTGTGAAATTAACGTGTAAGTGGCTGAGCACTCCACAGACACGTGCACCCTTAACGTAGTTCTCGGGGATATTCAGTGTGACACAGAGAGTGACAAGGCCGGCCCTTTGAAATACAGGTACAACAGAAACAGGAAGTAAGAGTGAGAGAAAGTTGTGGTGAAAGAGTACAGCAGGGATCACCACCATCCCCTGCCGGAGCCTCGTGGAGCTTTTAGGTGTTTTCGCTCAATAAACACTCACAAATGATTGAAACAAGTAAAAGAGTAAACTTAGCGGTTCGGCAAAAGACACCGATAGAATAAGTACTGGGGTTACAAACGAATAAGTCCTGGGGTCGATTTGATCGACTAAAAAGGCGGTGCTCCAGCATGGCCGCAGTCAAATGACTGAAACAAGTAAAAGAGTAAACTTAGCGGTTCGGCAAAAAACACCGATAGAATAAGTACTGGGCTTACAAACGAATAAGTCCCGGGGTCGATTTGATCGACTAAAAAGGCGGTGCTCCAGCATGGCCGCAGTCAAATGACAAACAAGTAAAAGAGTAAACTTAGCGGTTCGGCAAAAAACACCGATAGAATAAGTACTGGGCTTACAAACGAATAAGTCCCGGGGTCGATTTGATCGACTAAAAAGGCGGTGCTCCAGCATGGCCGCAGTCAAATGACTGAAACAAGTAAAAGATTAAACTTAGCGGTTCGGCAAAAGACACCGATAGAATAAGTACTGGGGTTACAAACGAATAAGTCCTGGGGTCGAGTTGCTCGACTAAAGGCGGTGCTCCAGCATGGCCGCAGTCAAATGACTGAAACAAGTAAGAGAGTAAAGAGTAAAGTCCAACTTACGCGGGCCAACGCCCATTTTAGTTTCTTAAGACTAATTAAGCCAAGTTAATTATTATTTTGGTCTTTCGAAATAAATTAAAGCGAATTAATAACCGTTTTATAATTTACCCAAACAGTTAAGCAAGTATTTTTTTAACATAATTTACCTGTTTCGAAGCATTTTCTTAAAGATTTCTGTAATTCTGAGTAAGCAGAGTCCATGTGTGGTCGTAATAAATGCGGATTGTTCACCGTGGGTTGTAGAAAAAGCGAGCCAGGGACTTCTGTTACGGTCATCTTAAATAATTATTACGGTTTTCTGTTTGAAAAGTCAACTAAAAAGGGAAGGAAGATGAGGAAGGATATTCGTTCATTTGTGGCTGATTTCAAAAGCTTCTTTGTTCGGTTGGGTCTGACCTTGTCAATGGCACTACTTAAGAAGGATGGTTCCGGTGCGCGCACTCGCGTACTCGCGCAAGCTAGTCGTGACTAGTCGATCCTACAACGACTACCTAAGCAAAGTAAATAAAACACGAAATAAATAATTTTTTTAAAAACAAAGTAAATAAAACACAAAATCGCAAAGTAAGGATCGACTAGTCATGACTAGCTAGCGCGAGTACGCGAGTGCGCGCACCGGAACCACTGTTCTTAAGTAGCATACCTTTGTTTATTAGGGAATAACCAATTAACAATGTAGTTTGCAGGCGAAATGAAGGGTACTATTTAAGAAGAGTGGTCCCAGTGCGCGCACTCGCGCTAGCTAGTCGTGACTAGTCGATCCTACAACGACTACCTAAGCAAAGTAAATAAAACACGAAATAAATAATTTTTAAAACAGTTTTTAACACACAACAATACAAAGGATCGACTAGTCATGACTCGCTAGCGCGAGTACGCGAGTGCGCGCACCGGGACCACTGTTCTTAAGTAGTATACCCTTGTTTATTAGGGAATAACCAATTAACAAAGGAGTTTGCGCGCGAAATGAAGGGCACTATGTAAGGAGAGTGGTCCCAGTGCGCGCACTCGCGCATCCGCGCTAGCTAGTCGTGACTAATCGATCCTTACTTTGTGTTTTATTTACTTTGTTTTAAAAAATTTATTTTTGTGTTTTATTTACTTTGCTAGGTAGTCGTTGTAGGATCGACTAGTCACGGCTAGCTAGCACGGATGCGCGCACCGGGACCACTTTTCTTAAGTAGTACCGTTTAGGTCTGGTCTTGTTAATTAGGGAATAACCAATTAACGATTTAGTTTGCCGGGGCGAAATGAAGGGTACTATGTAAGAAGAGTGGTTCGCAGTGCGCGCACTCGTGCGTTCGCGCTAGCTAGTCGTGACTAGTCGATCCTTACTCTGTCTTATTTACTTTCTGTAAAAAAATTATTTATTTTGTGTCTTATTTACTTTGCTATTTAGTCGTTGTAGGATCGATTAGTCACGACTAGCTAGTGCGGATGCGCGAATACGTCACGGAGAAATTTACGAAGTTGGCTGAACTAATTAGAAATATGTACTGTGACGGTGTCGCTGCTAAAGTTTACCTGTCTGAATTTGTTACCGGTGTCATCCGTAAAAAGTCCCTAACGTAAATTAATACATTGAGAGACCCGTTTGGTTCCCTGTTCCGACATTTATATCAAACCCAAGGTAAAAAATATATATATATATAGGCGCAGGAGTGGCTGTGTGGTAAGTAGCTTGCTAACCAACCACATGGTTCCGGGTTCAGTCCCACTGCGTGGCATCTTGGGCAAGTGTCTTCTGCTATAGCCCCGGGCCGACCAATGCCTTGTGAGTGGATTTGGTAGACGGAAACTGAAAGAAGCCTGTCGTATATACGTATATATATATATAGGCGTAGGAGTGGCTGTGTAGTAAGTAGCTTGCTAACCAGCCACATGGTTCCGGGTTCAGTCCCACTGCATGGCACCTTGGGCAAGTGTCTTCTACTGTAGCCCCGGGCCGACCAATGCCTTGTGAATGGATTTGGTAGACGGAAACTGAAAGAAGCCTGTCGTATATATGTATATATATATATATATATAGGCGTAGGAGTGGCTGTGTGGTAAGTAGCTTGCTAACCAACCACATGGTTCCGGGTTCAGTCCCACTGCGTGGCACCTTGGGCAAGTGTCTTCTACTGTAGCCCCGGGCCGACCAATGCCTTGTGAGTGGATTTGGTAGACGGAAACTGAAGGAAGCCTGTCGTATATATGTATATATATATATAGGCGTAGGAGTGGCTGTGTGGTAAGTAGCTTGCTAACCAACCACATGGTTCCGGATTCAGTCCCACTGCGTGGCATCTTGGGCAAGTGTCTTCTACTATAGCCCCGGGCCGACCGAAGCCTTGTGAGTGGATTTGGTAGACGGAAACTAAAAGAAGCCGTCGTATATATATATATATATATATAATATATATATATATAATATATAGATATATGTATGTGTGTGTGTTTGTGTCTGTGTTTGTCCCCCTAGCATTGCTTGACAACCGATGCTGGTGTGTTTACGTCCCCGTGACCTAGCGGTTCGGCAAAAGAGACCGATAGAATAAGTACTGGGCTTACAAAGAATAAGTCCCGGGGTCTAGTTGCTCTTTTAAAGGCGGTGCTCCAGCATGGCCGCAGTCAAATGACTGAAACAAGTAAAAGAGTAAAAGAGTAAAGAGTATATATAAGTTTCAACGACTTTCGTTATGCAACTGTTATAAACTATAAAGTTTATTAAATATTTGTTTATTCCGTGTTCTACTGGGTTAGCAGTTGTGAAGGGATATAAGTTGAACATAATATAACTTGATTATCTATATATATAAAAGTGAAGTTGTGTGAGTGTCTGTCTCCTACGATTTAGATTCCTAACTACTCCCACATTTTGCGGTGCAGTTTAACCAAAACCGGGTATCTTATAGTCGTGATGCATATCGAGCCCTTCTGGGTATTAGCGCGCGTCTACGAAGAGTCTACGATTTACAAAAAAATTTACCATCATTTTTTTCCATTTTAATGCATTTTTTCTCTATTGTATAAGGGAAGCAACTCTCTAAAAATGTTTACGATGAGTCAACGATTTAAAAAAAAATTTACCATCATTTTTTTTCCATTTTTAATGCATTTTTTTGCTATTTTTGGCTATAACTCTCTAAAAATGCTTATATAGTTATTTCCCTTACAAACCCGAGCAACGCCGGGCGATACTGCTAGTATATATATATATATATATATATATATATATATATATATATATGCATATATACGACGGGCTTCTTTCAGTTTCCGTCTACCAAATCCACTCACAAGGCATTGGTCGGCCCGAGGCTGAAGACACATGCCCAAGATGCCACGCAGTGGGACTGAACCCAGAACCATGTGGTTGGTTAGAAAGCTACTTAACACACAGCCACTCCTATGCCTATATATATATATACGACAGGCTTCTTTCAGTTTCCGTCTACCAAATCCACTCACAAGTCATTGGACGGCCCGGGGCTATAGCAGAAGACACTTGCCCAAGATGCCAAGCAGTGGGACTGAACCCGGAACCATGTGGTTGGTTAGCAAGCTACTTACCACACAGCCACTCCTATGCCTATATATATATATATACGACAGGCTTCTTTCAGTTTCCGTCTACCAAATCCACTCACAAGGCATTGGACGGCCCGGGGCTATAGCAGAAGACACTTGTCCAAGATGCCAAGCAGTGGGACTGAACCCGGAACCATGTGGTTAGTTAGCAAGCTACTTACCACACAGCCACTCCTATGCCTATACATATATATACGACAGGCTTCTTTCAGTTTCCGTCTACCAAATCCACTCACAAGGCATTGGACGGCCCGGGGCTATAGCAAAAGACACTTGCCCAAGATGCCACGCAGTGGGGGTGAACCCGGAACCATGTGGTTGGTTAGCAAGCTACTTACCACACAGCCACTCCTATGCCTATATATATATATACGACAGGCTTCTTTCAGTTTCCGTCTACCAATCCATCCACTCACAGTCATTGGACGGCCCGAGGCTATAAGCAGAAGACACTTGCCCAAGATGCCACGCAGTGGGACTGAACCCGGAACCATGTGGTTGGTTAGCAAGCTACTTACCACACAGCCACTCCTATGCCTATATATATATATATATATATATACGACAGGCTTCTTTCAGTTTCCGTCTACCAAATCCACTCACAAGGCATTGGACGGCCCGGGGCTATAGCAGAAGACACTTGCCCAAGATGCCAAGCAGTGGGACTGAACCCGGAAGCATGTGGTTGGTAAGCAAGCTACTTACCACACAGCCACTCCTATATGTGGCAGTTGATATATAGGAGAAGAGAAGTGTTTTAGAAATATGACAGACAAGGCTTATTCTCCGATGAAAATGTTTTATTCAACAACAATAAAAAGAATAACTGAATCACAAAGAAAAAAATACCACAGTAAAGAAACAATAAAGAATCATCATTCATCGGATACATTTCCATTTGAACGGCAGTTTTTTAAAATAATTTCCACGTAACTAAACACTTTTAAACTTCGTATACTGGTAGAATGTGTTTATAAAACAACTTTTTCTCTTGGCTTTATTGAGAAAATTCTATAGTTTGTAAGATATTTCGGATCTTTTCGGTTTGACCGGCAGTTTTTTAAAATAATTTCCACGTAACTAAACACTTTTAAACTTCTTATAATGGTTGAATGTGTTTATAAAACATCTTTTTCTCTTGGCTTTATTGAGAAAATCCTATAGTTTGTAAGATATTTGGGATCTTTTCGTTTGAACGGCAGTTTTTTTTTTAAATTTTCCACGTAACTAAACACTTTTAAGCTTCGTATACTGGTTGAATGTGTTTATAAAACATTCTTTTTCTCTGGGCTTTATTGAGAAAATTCTTCTATAGTTTGTAAGATATTTGGGATCTTTTCGGTTTGAACGGCAGATTTTTAAAAATTTTTCCACGTAACTAAACATTTTAAAACTTCTTATAATGGTTGAATGTGTTTATAAAACATCTTTTTCTCTTGGCTTTATTGAGAGAATTCTATAGTTTGTAAGATATTTGGGATCTTTTCGGTTTGAACGGCAGTTTTTTAAAATAATTTCCACGTAACTAAACACTTAAACTTCGTATACTGGTAGAATGTGTTTATAAAACATCTTTTTCTCTTGGCTTTATTGAGAAAATTCTATAGTTTGTAAGATATTTGTTTTTTTTTTACTTTTCTTCAATTTCTGCAATTTCAACCAATCACTGATGTCTATTGAGGTGAAAATATTCAGTGCCGTATGAATATGTCCCTCGTTTAAGAAACTCTACATCAAAATCACTGAGATGATCAAAGCGTTGTATTTTCTGAAGACACCTAAAAAAAAAATAGATAACAAAATGGAGCGAAAATTTTGTCAAAAATATTTTTAAAATTTTTGTCTGAAGAATTACGGATTGCAGATTTTATACATATTTCTTCTAAATGTGAAACTTTGTAATTCTTTTCTTGTAAGGAAACACGTGTAATAAGGAGTTAGAAAGATAAAAATTTCTCCTATATTCTGTTACACACACACACCCACACACATAATTATATATATATATATATATATATATATATTATATATATATATATTATATATATAATATATATATAATATAATATATATATATATATATATATTTGTTGAAATAGAAGATGAATTTTTCTTGTTACAGATTATCAAAAGTTTAACCGGTACCTGGGTAGCAAAAAATCACACCAGAAAATACACGGTTGAGATAACACCATTTGGTGTTGCAACCGTGCGTTGGTGGGATAAATGAGTTTAATATTATTATTGAATGGAAGAAATGGAGTTGAACGAAGATTGTACAGAATTCCTTTTATTACATTCAGAATGTAATAAAAGGAATTCTGTACAATCTTCGTTCAACTCCATTTCTTCCATTCAATAATAATAATAATAATAATAATATATATATATATATATAGATATATATATATATATATATTATATATATATATACATAATGTTAAAAGTAAAAAATATATACAAACTGGGACAAGAACGTGAAACCCCTGAAGACGACACAAGAACCACAGGACGGGACACATTCGAAGCCCTCAGTCATCAGTCAAGAACCGGATCATTTTCGCAATTTCGGCTGATTAATCTTGAGATTGCTCCGACCTGGGCAGCCACCAAGGGAAATCTAAGCCAAGCGCATTAGATCCCTTGGAAGAAAGCCCCGAATGTATACAACACAAGGACGGAAAACGGACGATGTACACGAATATAAAATACAAAAATACGTAAAAACAATAAGGAAAGCACGAATAAGAATACAAAAATGTAAAAACAATAATGGTAAGGATAAAAACAAAACCAGGACGTAGGACAAGGGTCTTTCGACAGGACGAGTTGAGTTTGGGGCTCGCTTGTAGAGGAGTGCCTTATGGCCATGGGAAACAACAAATACGTGTTGCTACAACGACTGCTATATATATATATATATATATATATATATATATATAATATATATATAGATATATATATATATATAATTTAATGATTATTTTTGAGTAAACACTATCTGGGAAAATTTTCTTATAGTAGAGAATGGCTAAAAAAACTTTTTGGCTGCTATTTCTAAAAGTTCAGTATGTGGTAAAGTAAATTTTTTACTGAGCCCTAATTATAAACGTAATATTTTGAATATACCTTGAATGGTCCTTTTACATACTGAACACTACTTGGTGAATAATTAATATTAATTGATTTACCCTTTTATTATTGATAATACAATCCTCTCTCCCTGCTTTTTACTACGGTTCTCACCGCCAAAATGTGTTTACTCTATAACTCACGTGGATGGAAGCGTGAGGAATACGAATCTTCACTCTTAGTTTTTAATTTGTTGGCACTGGCAGTTTGGAGATGGTTCGTCTGAGATTACTCATATCAGACGGGTACGTTCAATTTTTAGTGCTTTCAAATCCAAATTAAGAAATGTCGAGCTGACGAAGGAAATGTTGAGGTTAAATTCAACTAATCTAGAAACGTAACGTTCTGAAATGATCTTTGTACATGTGATATTTATAGTATATATGTGTATATATATGTATACATATATAAGAGTGTATATATGTATATATATATATATATATATGCGTGTGTGTGTCTGTGTTTGTCCTCATAGCATCGCTTGACAACCGATGCTGATGTGTTTATGTCCCCGTTACTTAGCGGTTCGGCAAAAGAGACCGATAGAATAAGTACTGGGCTTACAAAAGAATAAGTCCTGGAGTCGATTTGCTTGATTAAAGTCGGTGCTCCAGCATGGCCGCAGTCAAATGACTGAAACAAGTAAAAGAGTAAAGAGTATATCTATCAGAAAATGCTGCATGAAAACCACGCGCACACACACACACACACACACACACACACACACACACTCATACGATAATTTGAATTCAAATTGGATGGAAGCACTCCGTCGGTTACGACGACGAGGGTTCCGGTTGATCCGATCAACGGAACAGCCATGCTCGTGAATTAAAGTGTAAGTGGCTGACACATCCACCACAGACACGTGTACCCTTAACGTAGTTCTCGGGGATATTCAGCGTGACACAGAAAGGGACAAGGCCGGCCCTTTGAAATACAGGTACAACAGAAACAGGAAGTAAGAGTGAGAGAAAGTTGTGGTGAAAGAGTACAGCAGGGATCACCACCATCCCCTGCCGGAGCCTCGTGGAGCTTTAGGTGCTTTCGCTCAATAAACACTCACAACGCCCGGTTTGGGAATCGAAACCGCGATCCTACGACCGCGAGTCCGCTGCCCTAACCACTGGGCCATTGCGCCTCCGCTGAATTCAAATTAAGAGGATATATTTTACTTTTTTCGTCTTCGTTTTTGATAGAAATATCAAACTCTTCATGGGTTCCCTTTTTTCTAGCAGCGATGAATCGTTTTTCTCCTGTTCCAACTTTCATCTCGATCCTAAAATAGGGGTCCCTGAAAAAACCAACAAATTACAATTGATAAATTTTTATAAAAATTATTACGAAGAAAATTGTTACGATTCTATTTACGAAAATCGGTTTTCCATGATTAGTCCTCGTGGATGCACGGTCGCGGAATCGCGGGTTCGAATCTCAGACTGGGAGGCATGTCTGTGTGTTTATGAGCGAAACACCTAAGCTCCACGCGGCTCCGGCAGAAGGTAATGGCGAAACTTCTGCTGACTCTTTCCCCACATGGCCTAGTGGTTAGAGCAGCGAACTCCCGGTCGCGGGATCGCGGGTTCGAATCTCAGACTGGGCGGCATGTCTGTGTGTTTATGAGCGAAACACCTAAGCTCCACGCGGCTCCGGCAGAAGGTAATGGCGAAACTTCTGCTGACTCTTTCCCCACAACTTTCTCTCACTCTTTCCTCCTGCATCTTGCAGCTCACCTGCGACGGACCGGCGTCTCGTCCAGGTGGGGGACCTATACGCCAAGGAAACCGGCCCTTATGAGCCAGGTATGGCTCGAGAAGGAACAAACAATATATATATGTATATGTATTATATATATATATATATATATATACATCATCATCATCATCATCATCGTTTAACGTCCGTTTCCGTGCTAGCATGGGTTGGACGGTTCGACCGGGGTCTGGGAAGCCAGGTGGCTGCACCAGGCTCCAGTCTCATCCGGCAGTGTTTCTACAGCTGGATGCCCTTCCTAACGCCAACCACTCCGTGAGTGTAGTGGGTGCTTTTTACGTGCCACCGGTACAGAAGCCAGTCATATATGTATATGTATATATGTGTATATATGTATATGTATATATGTACATATATATATATATATGTATATGTAAATATGTATATATGTATATATATATTAGAAGAAATGAGGTAATCAGAAAATCGGATGGTTCATATTTACATATATTTATTTATATATTACATTTTTTACATATATATATCATATCATTCAGATCATATCATTTAGATCATTAGCGCTTTCTCCCATTCTAGTGGGGTTTTCAAATCAAAATAATTCCTTTGTGGGGAATTTTAATCATTTTATAGTTTCGTAGTGGTGGGGAGGAACAAGACAGCACAAGAGGGTGAAGTGGATGAGGAGGAAGTGAGAGAGAGAACATGCGTGTATGTGTATGTGTGTGTGTGTGTGTGTGCGTCTGTATCTGAGGCTAAAGAGAAAGAGGGAAAGGGGAGGGAGAAGAAGAAGAAGGATTTCCTTTGGCCTGCTGGACCCCCAAGGGAGTTCTAAGAATTTTAGCTTATGTCCATTTTAGTGTCACTGAGTGTGTGTTGGTGGGTAGGCAGGCCATAAATTACACCTTTTATGATTTTGAGGATGGTCAAATGCCATTTGGGGTCTAAGAACTCTGTTTTGTGGAGGTGTGTGTGTGTGTGTGTCTCTGTGTGTTTGGAGAAGGGGAGAGAGACAAAAAGAGAAAAGGGAAAATAAAAATAAAAATAAAAATAAGGGGGGAAGGGGAGAAGAAAAAAAATTGTGTTGATATTTATACCACTACATATATTACACAGACTTATACATGAAATATTTGAAAAAAAAAACCTTTTATCGGTTCAAAATGACAACCAAATTACCCATCTTGAAAATTGTATATCATAGGAAAGTTAAATTAAAGTGACAATTAAAAAAGTAAGAGGAAGTAAATATAAAAATAATAATATAATGTATATAACAGGCAATATCTATATATTACATACACACCACCATATATATATATATATACACATACAGACATATACTAAATGTTCTACATATTAGATTGTAAATCGAAAGATGCGTCCTTCAATGCCACTATATATATATAATATATATACATGCTTACACATGAAATATTAGAAAAAAAAACACCTTCTATCGAATCAAAATGAACAATCAAATTACACCATCTTGAAAATTGCATATCATAGGAAGGTTAAAATTAGAATGACAATTGGCAAAACGCACACGCACACACACACACACACACACACACACACACACACATACACACATGTTCTCTCTCTCACTTCCTCCTCATCCACTTCAGCCCTCTTGTGCTGTCTTGTTCCTCCCCACCACTACGAAACTCTATAAAATGATTAAAGTTCCCCACAAAGGAATTATTTTGATTTGAAAACCCCACTAGAATGGGAGAAAGCGCTAATGATCTAAATGATATGATCTGAATGATATGATATATATATATGTAAAAAATGTAATATATAAATAAATATCTGTAAATATGAACCATCCGATCTTCTGATTACCTCATTTCTTCTAATATATAATACCTGTACATCATCTCCAAACCTTCCAATATGTATATTCTATATATATAATATATATATATATATATATATATATATATATATATATATTAATATATATATCTAATATATATATATATACATGTTATTGTAATATATATATATATATATATTATATATATAATAATAATATATATATATGTATGTCACATGTATATATGTGTATATATAATATATATATATATATATAATACATATACACACTGTGAAAGTGTACAAAAGAACTATTATTATTGTATAATTAAAGATGTTCAATATGAGTAGGGAGATAATATATATACTTTTCTATGAAAGTAAATTTCCGTGGAACCCAATTCTCGTTTGAATTTTCAATGATTTTATCTTTCTGGAACCATGATGTAGAATTCGTCCCTTTCCCGTTGAATGTTATGAAGTCGTCCTTCTCATATTCTTTTCTCGCTCGAAATCTCACCTGAAAAGAGAAAGTTGACTCCGATCAGTAAAGAATCTAAGGGAGTGGGGAAGGATAGACTTGTATATATTGCTTTACTACCCACAAGGGGCTAAACACAGAGGGGACAAACAAGGACAGTCAAAGGGATCAAGTCGATTATATCGACCCCAGTGCGTAACTGGTACTTTATTTATCGACCTCGAAAGGATGAAAGGCAAAGTCGACCTCGGCGGGATTTGAACTCAGAACGTAGCGGCAGCCGAAATACCTATTTCTTTACTACCCACAAGGGGCTAAACATAGAGGGGACAAACAAGGACAGTCAAAGGGATCAAGTCGATTATATCGACCCCAGTGCGTAACTGGTACTTTATTTATCGACCTCGAAAGGATGAAAAGCAAAGTCGACCTCGGCGGGATTTGAACTCAGAACGTAGCGGCAGCCGAAATACCTATTTCTTTACTACCCACAAGGGGCTAAACATAGAGGGGACAAACAAGGACAGTCAAAGGGATCAAGTCGATTATATCGACCCCAGTGCGTAACTGGTACTTTATTTATCGACCTCGAAAGGATGAAAAGCAAAGTCGACCTCGGCGGAATTTGAACTCAGCACGAAACGGCAGACGAAATGTCGCCAAGCATTTCGCCCGGCGCGCTAACGTTTCTGCCAGCTCGCCGCCTTAAGATGGAACAGTGGATAATCTAATTATGGATATTGTATTTAGGAAAGTAAGGCAAGGTATAAAAAATGGATTTTGTTTGACTCTAAAAGGTTAAACTGCAAGAAGAAAATGCAGAGAACAAAGAACACTAGTGGCATACTTCGTTGTGCAATATCGACAGAAAAAAAGGAAAACAGGCAAATACCGACAAAGATATCGGATTGACAAATATGTAGATTTATATATTTGTTTTGCAAGATTTTTGATGTGGAATCGTGTGTTGAAACATATATTGTTGTATTTAGGAATGGTCATTTTGCCAGTTTAGCCAATAAAAACACACGCACTATATATTTGGTGTTATTTTGCTTCAGTGTTACTCTTTACTCTCTTTTACACTTTTACTTGTTTCAGTCATTTGACTGCGGCCATGCTGGAGCACTGCCTTTAATCGAGCAACTCGACCCCGGGACTTATTCTTTTGTAAGCCCAGTACTTATTCTATCAGCTCTCTCTTTTGCCGAATCGCTAAGTTTACTCTTTTACTTGTTTCAGTCATTTGACTGTGGCCATGCTGGAGCACCGCCTTTAATCGAGCAACTCGACCCCGGGACTTATTCTTTTGTAAGCCCAGTACTTATTCTATCGGTCTCTTTCCGAACCGCTAAGTGGCGGGGACATAAACACACCAGCATCGGTTGTCAAGCGATGTTGGGGGGGGGACAAACACAGACACACAAAGACACACACGCATATATATATATATATATATACGACGGGCTTCTTTCAGTTTCCGTCTACCAAATACACTCACAAGGCTTTGGTCGGCCCGAGGCTATAGTAGAAGACACTTGCCCAAGGTGCCACGCAGTGGGACTGAACCTGGAACCGTGTGGTTGGTAAACTACCTCCTTACCACACAGCCACTCCTGCGCCTATTTATTAAACGTTATTTATTTTTTACATTAATCTTAATCTTATTTCGGCCAGAGTTCTTTCGTCACACTCCTGTGGCCTCATCAGTGGTCCTTTGCTTTCTTCTTTCTTATTTGATGCGGTCACATGAGTGTGGCGAAGGAACTCTGGCCGAAATAAGATTAAGATTAATGTAAAAAAAAAATAACGCTGAAGCAAAGTAACACCAAATATATAGTGCGTGTGTTTTCATTGGCTAAACTGGCAAAATGACCATTCCTAAATACAACAATATTATATATATATATATATTTGTTTTCCAAGATTTTTGATGTGGAATCGTGTGTTGAAACAGATATTGTTATATTTCGGAATGGTCATTTTGCCAGTTTAGCCAATAAAAACACACACACTATATATTTGGTGTTACTTCGCTTCAGTGTTATTTATTTTTTACATTAATCTTAATCTTATTTCGGCCAGAGTTCTTTCGTCACACTCCTGTGGCCTCATCAGTGGTCCTTTGCTTTCTTCTTTCTTATTTAATGCGGTCACAGGAGTGTGACGAAAGAACTCTGGCCGAAATAAGATTAAGATTAATGTAAAAATTAAATAACACTGAAGCAAAGTAACACCAAATATATAGTGCGTGTGTTTTTATTGGCTAAACTGGCAAAATGACCATTCCTAAATACAACAAAATATGTAGATTGTTTGTTAAATGAGAATCATTTTGAAGTTTCAAAAATTCTTTACCTTTTTAATAGGCAGTTTGTCCCAGTATAAATACAAAGGACTTCTTTCAAATGAGTTTTTAGTCATCTTAAACACTTTCTGCCAGTCTGTACCTGAATCAGCAAAAAATAATAATCAATAATTTAGATGTAATTATTTTTCTTTATTGCCCACAAAGGGCTAAGCACGGAGGGGACAAACAAGGAGAGACATAGGTATTAAGTCGATTACATCGACCCCAGTGCGTAACTGGTACTTTATTTAATCGACCTCGAAAGGATGAAAGGCAAAGTTGACCTCGGCGGAATTTGAACTCAGAACATAGCGGCAGACAAAATACCTGTTTCTTTACTAGCCACAAGGGGCTAAACATAGAGGGGGCAAACAAGGACAGACAAACGGATTAAGTCGATTACATCGACCCCAGTGCGTAACTGGTACTTTATTTATCGACCTCGAAAGGATGAAAGACATAGTTGACCCCGGCGGAATTTGAACTCAGAACGTAACGACAGACGAAATACCGCTAAGCATACAATACAGA
>NW_021835058.1:0-5000 GCF_006345805.1 Octopus sinensis | reverse complement strand
GCCTCCCTTGACCTCAAGTGGCCTGAACTCTTTACATGAACCCCACCCTGTACTTAACTCCATGTCCCCCTACATGGCCTTGCTATTTGCTTTTGAGCCAAATTAACTAACTAACTAACTAACATACATCTCTCAACCATACATTTCTTTCTCTCCTTCAATCGTTCGTTTCCTTTCCCGGAACCGCACTGCCGAGGGGAGTGATATGGTGGATCTTGCAAGCATGAGGTGGATTCGATCCACCATAGCCAAATCTAAATTAACACTGCAACAAAACTTTTCCCACGGTGGAACAATGGTTTTTCTCTGAGAGCAATTTTACGTTTTCCAGATGCCTTTAGCTAGGCCGAAATAATATCTTCACCACTTGACCTTTTCTAACCTCTTCTACTTCACGAAAAGCTAGAATAGAGGTAAAAGGACCACCAACTAAATCTATTGTTCTCAATGATATGTCTATCCTTCTGGATAGTTATAAAAGCAAGAACCCCTCAAGCAAAAATCAGTCGGTTACGACTCAACGAGTCCAGTCACATGTGACGACTCAACCAGTTGGTCACTTCGGTGACAACGAAGTCTGGCTGACCAGTTAGAACCTTGGTCAGAAGGAAAAATGAAGTTTACTGTCAGCAACTGTGAGACAACACCCTACAACTCTCACTAGCTCTAATTCTGTTCTCTGATAACATCATTCTATCTCTCTCTGTAATTACTACTAAACAATGAAGAGGGCACAAACACAAACTTTACTTCGCATATTTTTGGATTTATCATAACCTGCCTGTCGAGGCAAAGTATTTGTAACTTAGCGGTAAATAAATATTTTCTTAAAACCACATGCATTGTTCATCTTTCGCATCAGTTCCACTGCGTGGCACCTCGGGCAATCGTCTTCTAATATAGCCTCAGACCAACCAAAGCCTGAGTAGATTTGGTAGACGGAAACTGGAAGAAGCCCGTCGTATATATATATATATATATTATATATTATATATAAATATATATATATATGTGTGTGTGTGTGTGTGTGTGTGTGTGTGTGTGTCTATATGTTAGTGTGTCTGTGTTTGTCCCCCTAGCGTTGCTTGACAACTGATGCTGGTGTGTTTACGTCCCCCGTAACTTAGCGGTTAGGCAAAAGTGACCGATAGAATAAGTACTAGGCTTACAAAGAATAAGTCCTGGGGTCGATTTGCTCGACTAAAGGCGGTGCTCCAGCATGGCCGCAGTCAAATGACTGAAGTAAAAAAGTAAAGAGTAAAGTATCTAGCGGGCCGCAAGATAAAAGTCCTGCGGCCCCTAAGTGCTCCTTCTAATTTCCTTCCTTTTACCTACCATGGCCTTACTCAGAATAAACAGTCTGAAAGTACGCGACGTAGAGTCTCCTTCAACTTCAGTGGAATTTGAACTCCTTACGTAAAGCCAGAAGAAACGTTGCTTGACACTTTGTCCGGCGTGCTAACGATTCTGCAAGCTCACCGTCTTTCATAACGATAATGCTAGTTTCAAATTTTGACACAAAGCCAGCAGTTTCGGACGCAGAGTAAGTCGATTACATTGCGATCCTCCACCCCCAGTGTTAAACTGGTATGTATTTTATTGACCCCGAAAGGATGAAAGGTAAAGTCGACCTCGGCGGAATTTGAACTCAGAACGTAAAGACGGACGAAATACCTATTTCTTTATTACCCACAAGGCACTAAACACAGAGGGGACTAGCAAGGACAGACAAAGGGATTAAGTCGATTAGATCGACCCCAGTGTGTAACTGGTACTTAATTTATTGACCTCGAAAGGATGAAAGGCAAAGTCGACCTCGGCGGAATTTGAACTCAGAACGTAAAGACGGACGAAATACCTATTTCTTTATTACCCACAAGGGGTTAAACAAGAGGGGACAAACAAGGACAGACAAAGGGATTAAGTCGATTATATTTACCGACCCCGAAAGGATGAAAGGCAAAGTCGACCTCAGCGGAATTTGAACTCAGAACGTAGCAGCAGACGAAATACCTATTTCTTTATTACCCACAAGGGGTTAAACAAGAGGGGACAAACAAGGACAGACAAAGGGATTAAGTCGATTATATTTACCGACCCCGAAAGGATGAAAGGCAAAGTCGACCTCGGCGGAATTTGCACTCAGAACGTAGCAGCAGACGAAATACCTATTTCTTTACTACTCACAAGGGGTTAAACAAGAGGGGACAAACAAGGACAGACAAACGGATTAAGTCGATTATATTTACCGACCCCGAAAGGATGAAAGGCAAAGTCGACCTCGGCGGAATTTGAACTCAGAACGTAGCAGCAGACGAAATACCTATTTCTTTACTACTCACGAGGGGTTAAACACAGAGAGGACAAACAAGGACAGACAAACGGTTTAAGTCGATTATATCGATCCCAGTGCGTAACTGGTACTTAATTTATCGACCCCGAAAGGATGAAAGGCAAAGTCGACCTCGGCGGAATTTGAACTCACAACGTAGCAGCAGACGAAATGCCTATTTCTTTATTACCCACAAGGGGCTAAACAAGAGGGGACAAACAAGGACAGACAAAGGGATTAAGTCGATTATATTTACCGACCCCGAAAGGATGAAAGGCAAAGTCGACATCGGCGGAATCTGAACTCAGAACGGGAAAAGCTCCCCACCTTAATATAAAACAAGTCGATCCATGGTTTCTACAAATCCAACCCCGTCCTTTCCATTCTCTATGGAAATGGGGAAATGATAAGGGTAAACCTAATGTAACGAAGGCATAAGTCAGCTACAGTATTTTACATTATAGAATTATAAAAACATTTGGATCTTTTCGGTTTGAACGGCAGTTTTTTTCTAGTGGTGTCATATGAAATTGTCACCCATAATTATAACCCTAGTATCGATCTATTGCATTTCAATCTGTTTTAGGGTTAGGCTTACGGGTGGGAGGAAGTGTATCTTTTTTTCTTCAGAAATGTTAATAAACCCAATCTGTTTCTTAAACGAGGGACATATTCACACGGCACAGAATGTTTTCACCTCAAATAGACGTCACTGATTGGTTGAAATTGCAGAAATTGAAAAAAAAAAAACAAATATCTTACAAACTATAGAATTTTCTCAATAAAGCCAAGAGAAACAGATGTTTTATAAACACATTCTACCAGTATACGAAGTTTAAAAGTGTTTAGTTACGTGGAAATTATTTAAAAAAACTGCCGTTCAAACCGAAAAGGTCCCACATTTTATTAGTCGAACTAAAATTTTTACATATCCCACTACGACCTTTCCATCCTCTTTGGAAATGAGAAATAATAACGGTAAACCTAATGTAATGAAAGCACAAGTCAGCCACAGTATTTTACATTATAGAATTATAAAAACAATTTCAGTAATAATCTCTCTTTTCATTCTTAATATCATTAATTCACTTACCTTTAAGATTCATGACTGTTTCAGAGTTGTAAGATTAACTTCACTTTTAGTTGAAAATCGACAAACCAGACGTGTCCCACTGGAAAAAATGTCGTCTGCCTTTTAATGTCACTTTCTAGTTTCGACAAACAGGCTTTCTTTCATTTATTTCTATTCTCTTCGTTCTGACAATTCAAGAAAAACTTAGGATATATCACCGTTGATTTCTTTTTGCATTCGCTTCCAAATGATGATAAGTTCTTTAAACAATATCTTCGGGTTTTTTCCACCCTTATTAAAATAAATTTGCAACTTGAATCCTCTTCTCTTCTAACTCTAAAAGCTGTCGGCTGGTTTTTTCACTTTTCTTAAACACGGTCTTAAACTTTGTGTCTTATATTGTCGTTTCTTTCTTAACAAACTACTTCGCTTTCAAGACTGTAAGTAAGTTTCACCCTCGGCTTTGTTAATTTTCCTTAGAATGACCGCTTCTATTCATCGCTTTTTGCAAACACACCTCTCAAAACAAGTCACCTGTTTCTATACGCTTGGTGAACTAACAGTTTCAATTTAACCTGGCAATATATTGATAGTTTTCGATTTGTTTGTGTGTTATATTTTTCTCTGGATGAATTAGTTAGATGTTGTTGAATGAGGTGTGACCGATAATATCAGGTAGAGAGTCAAGACCTTGAAGTAAGGGCGGGTTGTTTATATTTGTATTTTAGCTTCAAGTAAATACTTGATAATGTTCTCCGAGAAAGGTGTGAACATTATATGGATCTTTTCGGTTTGAACGGCAGTTTTTTCTAGCGGTGTCATAGAAGAAAATTCTGACTGGGCCTCACCTGCAAGGTCATGCGCTGTATATCTTAATATGAGATCACGATGTCGCGCTCATATGGTTGTGATGCATGTGCCTGGTGTACCCTTATCAGACAGGGAGTCACGATGGGTATACTGGGCTTCGTATATTTTACCCCAATGTCACTTTATCATATAAGCTAAAATCTCTCTCTATATAAAGCTGAAGTTGTCTGTGTGTGGCAGGCTTGGTAGCCTTCAACTAACACTATCTCCTCCGAGTCCCTGCGGCGCAAGTTGACCAAAATTGAGAGTATGATAGAAGAAGGCTTGCTCTTCCTTCCATAGAAGAAAAAATTCAAATCAGACCATGTTAACACTAAAAATTATTTACATCAAAAAGGTGCCTTTTTTAAAATAAAAATCCCTATTTTCTACGATTTTTTGACTGCTGTGTCGCCATTTATCGGTGTATTTCAACCAGAAAAATGTACACTTAAAGAGAATAACAAGCTACATAATGCAAAAGTTTTACTTTTCAAAAATTCCAATTCTAAAGGGTCGAAACAAAGCCGAGCAACGCCGGGCGATACTGCTAGTAAAATATAGATTTATTTTTTAAATGTATTTGGACTCAAAGACGATTTCAGGCGTTATTCTCCCGTTTCTGAACTACATATTTGACTCAAACATTTTGTCTACGGAACCAATTTTCAAATTTTTTAGCTCGAAATGAAGCGTATGATGTGACTAATCTAAAAATGTAAACATTATTTAATTTGGTTAAAAACT
>NW_021835057.1:30000-45507 GCF_006345805.1 Octopus sinensis | reverse complement strand
AAATAAAATATTAACTGCCGCATGGTTAAATTTATAAAATTATAAATGAGGGTGAAAAATCGATATTAATTTAATAATACCATCAATTTAACACCAAGTGGCTTAGCACAAAAAACTACGGAGAAAATACAAATTTATACATAAATTATTTACCGAAGATTTATGGATGCAAGTGTAAGTAAAACTACATATTGCATTAGTAATGAAACAATTGTATAGAGTCAATCTATTTTATTCGTTGTATTTCACTTTCCTTCAGTTAAATGTGTGCTGATTCTAGTTGGAAACGGATCTTCTGTGGTTGCTTCGGAGCTATTTTTAGCACTAGAGTTATCCACATGGTGGATAACTCTCTAATAATTTATGTATAAATTTGTATTTTCTCCGTAGTTTTTTGTGCTAAATTGGTGTTAAATTGATGGTATTATTAAATTAATATCGATTTTTCACCCTCATTTATAATTTTATATATTTATATATATATTTATGTGTATATCATCATCATCATCATCATCATCATCATTTAGCATCCGCTTTCCATGCTGGCATGGGTTGGACGGTTCAACTGGGGTCTGTGAAGCCAGAAGGCTGCATCAGGCCCAGTCTAATCTGGCAGTGTTTCTACAGCTGGATGCCCTTCCTAACGCCAACCACTCCGTGAGTGTAGTGGGTGCTTTTTACGTGCCACCCGCACAGGTGCCAGACAGAGCTGGCAAACGGTCACGGACGCATGGTGCTTTTCACGTGCCACCGGCACGGGAGCCAGGCGTAGCTGGCACCGGCCACGAACAGATGGTGCTTTTACGTGCCACCGGCACGGGAGCCAGGTGGGCTGGCAACGGCCACGATCGGATGGTTCGCTTACTTGTCACCGGCACTGATATCACAGATGCAATTTCCATTGATGTTGATCGACTTCGATTTTGGTTCTGCTTTCTGATTTTGGATTTTGATTTTGGATTTTCACTTGCCTCAACGGGTCTTCACAAGTGGAGCTTTGTGTCCCAAGAAGGAAAGGTATATATAAGTCGACTGGCTACATACCAGGTAGAGGCCACGGGTTATGGTCTCACTAGTCTTGCAGGATCCTCTCACGAACAGCATACTTCCATAGGTCTCGGTCTCTAGTCATTTCCTTGGTGAGACTTAAAGTTCGAAGGTCTTGCTTCATCACCTCGTCCCAGGTTTTCCTGGGTCTACCTCTTCCACAGGTTCCCTCAACTGCTAGGGTGTGGCACATTTGCACACAACTATATACACCTATTCTCGTCACATGCCCACACCAGTGCAGACGTCTCTCTTGCACACCACAACTGATGCTTCTTAGGTCCAACTTTTCTCTCAAGGTACTTACACACTGTCGAGTATGCACACTGACTTTACACATCCATCGGAGCATACTGGCTTCATTTCTTGCGAGCATACGCATATCCTCAGCAGTCACGGCCCATGTTACACTGCCAAGTAGCATGGCTGTACGTACACAGGCATTATACAGTCTGCCTTTTACTCTGAGCGAGAGGCCTTTTGTCACCAGCAGGGGTAAGAGCTCTCTAAACTTTGCCCAGGCTATTCTTACTCTATCAGTTACACTTTCAGCACACCCACCCCCGCTACTGACTTGGTCACCTAGGTAGCGGAAGCTATCAACTACTTCTAGTTTTTCTCCCTGGAACGTGGTAGAAGTTGGCCTCTGCACATTTTCAGTGTTTATTGCTCCTGAGCATCTGCCACAGAAAAAAACTATTTTCCTAGTTAGCTTTCCTTTGACATTGCTACACCTCTTATGTGTCCAGAGCTTGCACTTGGTGCACCTTATAGAGTTTCTACCTATGCCTTTTTTACAGATCGAGCAGGACCATCTACCTGAAGGAGTTTGTGACTTGTCTACTTTCCTACTTATTAGGACTTTGGTTTTGGCTTGGTTGATTCTAAGGTCCTTCGATTCTAAACCTTGCTTCCACACCTGAAACTTCTCCTCCAGTTCTGATAGTGACACAGCAATTAGAGCAAGGTCATCAGCATAGAGGAGCTCCCAGGCGCATCCTGTCTTGAATTCCTCCGTTATTGCCTGGAGGACTATGATAAATAGGAGGGGACTGAGGACTGAACCTTGGTGGACCCCAACCTCAACCCGGAATTTAACTGTACTCGTTGCCAACCCTCACCTTACTAGCAGCGTCTCTGTACATGTCTCACACAGCTCTCACTAACCATTCATCTATCCCTAGTTTCCTCATTGACCACCAGATAAGGGATCGGGAGACCCTGTCAAAGGCTTACTCCAAGTCAACAAAAGCCAGGGACAGAGGCCTATCTTTGGCTAGGTATTTCTCCTGCAGCTGTCTTACCAGGAATATAGCATCAGTGGTACTTTTCCCTGGCACGAAACCAAACTGCATCTCATCTAAGCTAACTCTCTCTCTAATTAATTGGGCTATAACCCTCTCCGTAACCTTCATTACCTGATCCAGCAGCTTGATACCTCTGTAGTTATTTGTATCTAGGGCGTCACCTTTACCTTTGTAGCAGTTGACTATTATGCTGCTACACCAGTCATTGGGTATGACTCCTTCGTGTATCACCTGGTTAACTATACGGGTGACTAGGCTATAGCCGACACTACCAGATATTTTGAGCATCTCTGCGGTAATACCTGATGGGCCTGGGGCTTTCCCTGTTTTCATGCTTGTAATTGCTTTAACTACTAAGGAACTGTCAACTCGGATTGCTGGTCCCTCTGTTGGGTCGACATTCGGCAGACTCTCTTTATCCCATTCATTTTCCTCATTCAGCAACCTTTCATAGTGGCGTCTCCAAACCTCTCTCTTTGCATCCTCATTCAGCGCAAGTGAACCATCATCCTTGCAAACACATTTCTCTCCTACCACGTCATGATTCTCTCTCACACACTGTCTTGCAACACGAAATACCTCAAGTCTTTCATCCTTACAGCGCAGGACATTGGCAAATTTTTTCTTATCTGCTTCCCCTCTGGCTAAATACACCTGCCTCCTAGCTTCCCTTCTGGCAGTCTGATACACTTCCCTGCTACCGCCGTTCTTCCAGTCCTTCCAAGCCTGTTTCTTTTGTCTAATAGCCCTGTCAACAATATTGTTCCACCACCACGTTATTTTGGGTCTTGAGGGGACTTTGCACCAGCCACAGATCTGGTCAGTGGCTTTCAGCAGGTTGTCCCTTAGAAGCGTCCAGTTGTCTTCTACACTATGTGTAGCTATACCCACTTCTATTTCGTCAAAAGTAACATGTCTCTAAATCACTGTCCATTCGCAGGATCTTTAAGCTTCCAGACCCTTCTTCTCCATGTTGGTCGTCTTCTAGTTGTCCTCTTTGTCCTGATCCTAAAGTCACTAACTAATAGTCTATGTTGTAGGGTACATTCTTCGCCTGGGAAGGTTTTGGCATTTATAAGCAGCCATCTTTCCCTTTTTCTGGCAAAGATGTAGTCGTTTTGGCTAGTATGCCGGCCCGATTGGTAGGTGACCAGGTGGCTTGTCGGTTTCCTGAAGTTAGTGTTCCAAACCATAAGACTATTCGCATCGCAGAACTCCAGCAGCTAGGTTCCCTCCTCGTTGCGGTAACCATAACCGTAGCCTCCATGCATGCCATGGAAGCCCCCATCATATCGTCCAAAATGCCCATTGAAGTCACCAGCCACAAAGAGAAGGTCCCTGTCGTTCGTCAATGAGGTGGTCTGCAGTAGGGTGTCATTGAAACAGTCTTTCTGTCCATCAGGTAGCCCTGGCTGAGGGGCATAGGCCGATATAATAGTTGCTAAACTATGATGGAGCACTAATCTAATCTTAAGTATTCTGTCACATACTCTGACTACCTTGATTACCTTATCTACCCATTTTTCGGCGATAAGTATACCCACACCCCCGACCCCATCAGTATTCCCAGCCCAGAAAATCTTGTATCTCTGTCCTTTGCCTGTGAGGAACCTAGCAGAACCTCCTCTTCACCTCACTTCTTGAATGCAGCATATATCAACACACCTCCGTTCAAGCAATTCAACAATCTCGCCAGATCTGCCTTTCGGTGTGCCAACGTTGAGGGTGCCAACCCTGAGGTTGTGGGAGGTATTGGCCCTAGTAGCGTCATGGACCTGAAAAGAAAACTCGCGTTTGGCAGGATTCATAGACAAACAATAAAACTCAAGTTCAAACCAGGTACACAACACTAACGTATCTTGCAATGAATGACCACTACCTGTTAAGGAAGGAGGTGGGGGTGGCGTAAGACTTTGAAGTGTACATGGGAGACAAGGATGAGAAAAGTTAGGACTTCCTGTACCGTTGGCGGGTGCACCGCGAAAACTAGCAGCCATGTAGGGGCGCCATTCCTTTCTTGGAGAGAAATACTTATTAGTAGGTATAAAATAACTAAATTTCAAAGAGAGATATTTTGCTTATCTATGGGAAATGCGTGAGCTATATTTATCTTAGCGATAAGGAGCTATAAATTATAAATACATTTATTCTATATTTAACGAGACGTGAGGCTGATCGATAAGATTAGGGGTGAGCTATAGGATTATATATATATTTAACACAAGACATGAGACATCGATATATTAAGATGAACTATAGAATTATATGTATATATAAAACACGAGGCGTGAGGCTGAAATACACAAAGTCTTAACATAATAGAAATAAACAGGGCTAACTAAAGATCAAATCAATAGCACATAAATATTGTGGTAGGTACGGGCTGAAATTAAATGAAAATTGCTTAGCTTCAATTCATTTTTCGTACGAAGTTGACAGCAACAGTTTGATATATATATATATATATATATATATATATATATATATATATATATACTAGCAGTGTCGCCCGGCGTTGCTCGGGTTTGTAAGGGAAATAACTATAAAGCATTTTTAGAGAGTTATAGCCAAAAAATAGCAAAAAAATGGAAAAAAAATGATGGTAAATTTTTTTTTAGTTAAAAAAGGTCGAGTTGCGTCCCCTAGACAGTCTGTGGTTTGTGTTTCTGATTCTCGACCCCATGTCGAATTTATCGATTTTTTTCAGAACTGGGGGAACTTTTCAAAATTTTCGCTGTGTTAGTTTTGAATTATGACATTGGGCTATGTGTGTGTCAAGTTTCATCAGAATCGGTTGAAAGCCGTGGTCAGGGTGAGGATACGAGAAAACAGACACACAGAAAACGCACAGACAAACTGCCGTTTATATAGAGAGAGATATGTATATATATATATATATATATATATATGTATATATATATATATATATATATATATATGTATGTATATATATATGTGTGTGTGTATGTATATGTATATATCCGTACATGTCTCTCATTGGACACTAAACTTCGCTTGCGAGGACCTGTTGAGGCAAGCGAAATCAAATTCGTTGAGATGACCGATGATAGCACCGCCTGACTGGCAACCACGCCAGTGGAATACTAAAAGCACCATCCAGGCATGAACGTTGCCAGTACCGCTGTACTGGCTCCTGTTCAGGTGGCATATAAAAAACACCATTTGAGTGTGGCTATTGGCAGTACCACATGACTGGCCTCCGTGCTGGTGGCACGTACAAGTACCCATTACACTCTTGGAGTGGTAGATGTTAGGAGGGCATCCAGCGGTAGAAACCCTACCTGATCAGATAGGAGCCTGGTGCAGCCTTCTGGGCAGGATCTTCCAGATATATATTACTGCATACCTGTCCCGTCTTCTCTCCAGCGAGTAGAGTCTTAACTGTTTCAACCTTTCCCAGTAGCTGTGCTGTTGCAAAGAGATGATCTTCTTTGTGAATCTTCTCTGGATTACCTCAAGGTCTGCTGTTTATTTCCCACTGGTGGGTGATCATAGCTGTGAGCAGTAATCCAGGTGGCTAAGGATGAATGTCCGCCAGTGGACCATCATGGTTTCTTTATCTCTGGTTCGGAATGTTCTTAGGATCCATCCAGGCAGTCATCTGCACTTTGTCGCCATCCTGGTATTGAGCACTTGGAAAGAGGTATCATCACTTATCTCTATACCCAGGTCCTTCACTGACTTAGGCTCTGGGACTGAAATTCCCTGTGGACCAGTGTAGCCTGTAAGTTAGGTTTTGATGCTGGTGGCGCAGGGCTTGGAATTTTTCGGCATTAAACTGCATATTATTATCCTCAGCCAATCTGTAAATGGAGTCCAACTCCTGCTGCTTATACATATACCTATAGACTTATATATATATATATATATATACATGCATAGAATGTATATCTATCTATCTATCTATCTATCTATATATATATATATAGATAGATAGATAGATAGATATAGACATATATATATACATATACATACAATATATATATATACACACAATATATATATTATATATAGAATGTATGCACAATATATATATGAAATAATTATATATAGACACACACACACACACATATATATACACACAATATATATATATATGTTATATGTGTGCATGTATATATATATATATATATATATTATATATATATATATATATATATATATATAATATATATATATATACATACATATACATGCTACTACTACTATGGCAATCCCTCAAGGTCGAGGATGATGGTCTTCGCGCAAAGTTATTGGTGAGTCCGCAGGTGACTGATAAGACCAATTCTTGCTCGAAAAGATCGGTCACAGTGCAGACATCTAGTGCCGGAAGGGAGAGTCGAACGATGTTGTTGTTGGCGCTCCTTCCGTCGTCGTCTTTTCTCCTCCAGCTCTGCAGACCTTTTCGACTCGAAATTCGCCGTTCCCTCTTGGATGGTGGTTTTCCAGAGTGGTCTGTTTTTTGCCGTTTCCTCCCAGTTGGTGAAGTTAATGTCACACTTTTTGAGGTTCGATTTCAGGGAGTCCTTGTAGCGTTTCTTCTGGCCTCCTTTTGTACGCTTGCCGTCTTTGAGTTGGGAGTAGAAGATCTCTTTGGGTAGTCGTTCGTCAGTCATTCTAACCATGTGGCCGCTCCATCTTAGTTGGCCTTTGATGACATAGGCTTCGATGCTGGTCATTTTTGCTTCTTGTAGCACGCTGACGTTAGTTCTTCTGTCTTCCCAGCTGATGTTGAGGATCTTCCGAAGACAGCATTAGTGAAATTTCTCGAGCGTTTTCAGATGGTGACTATACGGGGTCCAGGTTTCGGATGCGTAAAGGAGGGTTGGAATAATGACTGCCCTGTACACCATGAGTTTGGTTTCGGTTCGGATGTCCCGATCAGCAAAAACTCTTGTTCGAAGCTTGCCGAAAGCTGTTCCTGCACACTTCAGACGGTGTTGGATTTCATCGCTGAGGTCTACCTTTGCTGACAGATGGCTCCCAAGGTAGCAGAAGTGCTTCACATTTTCCAGTGGATTTCCTTCGCGTTGAATCGATGGCGGGTTGTCAACACTGGCATTGGGGGGAGGTTGGTAGAGTAAGTGAGTCTTCTTGATGTTGATGCTCAGTCCAAGTTTAGTATATGCATGATGAAAAGCATTTAGGATCTGTTGGACGTGATCCTCTCTGTGAGCTGCTACACTGTTGTCGTCGGCATATTGGAACTCTAGCAAGCTTCGCACCATTGTCTTTGACGTACTTTTGAGACGAGCGAGGTTGAAAAGCTTGCCGTCCATTCTGTACGAGATCTCGATGCCAGGTGGAAGGTCATCTCGTATGATGTGCAACACTGTCGCGATAAAGATGGTAAAGAGAGTTGGCACTATCACGCAGCCTTGCTTCACTCCGGAGGTGACTTTAAAGGGCTCAGAACTGCCTCCGTCGGTCTGGACTCTGGCGTGCATATTGTCGTGGAGGAGTTTGAGGATCCGGATGAACTTATCTGGGCATCCATACTGGGCGAGAATATCCCAGAGGAGCTCTCGCGAGACACCATCAGAGGTTTTGGATAGGTCGATAAAGGCCAAGTAGAGCGGTTGGTGTTGCTCACGACATTTTTCTTGTAGCTGTCGCAGCGTGAAGATCATGTCGGTTGTGCTTCGTGATGGCCTAAAGCCGGTCTGTGTCTCAGGAAGGATCCTCTCTGACAGCATTCTGAGACGGTTGTTCAGGATGCGTGCAAGAATCTTCCCAGCAGTTGCCAATAAGGAAATACCCCGGTAATTTCCACACTCAGAACGATCGCCCTTTCTTTTGTAAATGGTAATGATGTTGGCATCCCTGAAGTCGGATGGTACTACTTCATTTGTCCAGATTTTGACCAAGAGTTGGTGGATCTGGTATTGGACAAAATCACCTCCCAGTTTGTAGATCACGGCTGGGATTCCGTCTGGCCCCACGGCTTTGTTGTTCTTCATCGCTGTGATAGCAATTTTGACCTCTTCGAGGGATGGAATTCGAGCGAGAGAGTAATCTTTGGCCTCTTTAGGGATCATGTCAAGTATGCTTTTGTCAAAGGTAGCTTTGTGATTGAGGAGGTCATCGAAGTGTTCTCTCCATCTGTCTCCTATTTCGGTGTTGCTTTTCAGGATGGTCGCTCCGTCTTTACTCTTCAAAGGAGCCTGTCCATGTGTGGAAGGTCCGTATATTTCTTTCGTGGCTTTGAAGAACCCTCTGGTGTCGTTTACATCTGCTAGCTGCTGGATTTCACGAGATTTGTGTCTCCCTCACTGGTTCTTCAGGGTACGGATTGTCCTTTGAACTGCGGCTTTGCACTTCTTGAAAGACTCTCGTTTAGTGGCAGACTTTGGATCATTCTGTGAGCTGATGAAAGCTTTCCATTTTTGGTCGATCAGTTCTTTGAGAGCTTCATCATTGTCGTCGAACCAATCCTGGTGTTTCCTTTTCTTGCGACCGATGGTTTCTTCGCAAGCGGTGATGATGGTTTCTTTCAGCTGGTTCCAATTTTCTTCGACGAGATTATTTGGAGTCTTATTTTGAAGATTGAACTGTAGGCACTGCTGGAAAGCGACACGAGTTTTTGGGTCTTGCAGTGCTTCGATGTTGAATTTCTTTACTCTGCTTTCCTTGCTGTGATATTTCACTTTTGGTCGGAGTTTGATTTTCATGGCGGAGGCAATGAGGCGATGATCTGTCCAGCACTCATCTGCTCCAGTGGCGGCTCTGGTGAGCAACACATCTTGCTGGTCTCGGGATCTCACGATGACAGAGTCGATGAGATGCCATTGTTTAGATCTTGGATGCTGCCATGAGACCTTATATCGATTCTTCTGGCGAAAAAGGGTGTTGGTTATCACCAGGTTATGTTCAGCACATTTGGTGAGCAGCAGAGTTCCATTGGCATTGACTTTTCCCACTCCTTCCTTTCCGATGGTTCCTGTCCAGAGTTCACGATCTCTCCCAACTCTGGCGTTGAAATCTCCCAGGAGAATGATCTTGTCGTCCTTTGGGACGGTAGAGAGAATGCTGTCGAGCTGGCTGTAAAACTTTTCCTTGACTAAATCCTCCGCATCAAGGGTGGGAGCATACACGCTGATGATAGTTGCGTGCTGACTTTTGACAAGCTGGATTCGGAGGGTCATGAGTCGTGCGGACATTCCGATGGGCTGCTCTGTCAGTTTGGATAGGATGGTGTTTCGTATTGCAAAACCCACACCATGGATCTGTTAATGGTCGGGATCGTAACCTTTCCAGGAAAAGGTGTATTGACCGCCTTCTTCTCTCAGCCGGCCTTCTCCGGCTCTCCGGGTTTCACTGAGAGCTACGATGTCAAAATTGAATCGATGGAGTTCCCGGGCGATGATTGCAGTTCGCCTTTCGGGTCTGTCTGAGTTGGTGTTATCTATGAGAGTCCTGACATTCCAGGTCCCAAATTTCAGTGTTGCGTATCTTGATCTTGATTTTCGACCGCATAATGGTGATCCCTCTGGACGCGGTTTTCCAGACAGGATTGGGGTGAAGTAGACTATGTTTAGGGCACCTTTTCTAGCCCCTTCCCAATTCAGGGTGAGCAGAGTGGATTCCAAACAGGGCTGCTCAGTCGTGGATACTGCACCCGAACATCTTCCCTGCTTCTTCCGAAAGATAGAGCGACTGAATCATGTAACCACCGCATCCATGCCGGTTCTGCACTAGGAGCCTCCAGCTTTCACGACCCTGCTCCCGTTATCCATCGCTGATCGCCGAAAGTCTTGGAAAGAAGAAGAAGAGTGGTGGCGAAGACGCCTGTGCGTGAAATTGTTTAACGTGTGCTTGAGGTCGCATGTCCAGTAAAGCACACGTAAACTTGACAGACCACCAACTTGACCCAATGGCAAGGTAAACCGAGACGATTGGAGTCGATGGTCTGCTGCAGCCTTCGTCCGCCTTCACAGCCGTTGAGTTGTTAAGGCAACTTCATCCGCCTGTTCCACCGTTGAGGACTTGATGACTGTCAGAGCCCCGTTTGCCTCTAACACAGCTGGCTTGCTCGCGTTGCCCAGTCTGCACCACGTGGAGGAGGGGTTGAGCTTTTGCAGACCATAATTACATGCATATTTATGTGTGTGTGTATATATATATATATATATTATATATATATATGTTTTATGATCTAAAATACTCCAGCTAGGGCGTGGTTGAACAAATCTTACATAATTGATCCATATTCATTATTGAATAGAATTCTAATCTGTTTCTCCTCTAAATATTTAACTTCCTAAGTAAAGCGGCAACGTGACTTAACTATGAAAATGAGAGGGAGAGACTAAGAGTGAGGGGGCGGGGAGGGAGAGAGAGGCAGACAGACAGGCAGAGGGTGGGGGCAATAAAGCATAGAGAGATATAACAATGCAACAACTAAAAAATATCGGACAATGATTTTAACAAATTAAAGAAAAGGCAGACACAGACATACATTTGGATGAGTGTATATAATACTTATATACATGTATATATATGTATATATATATATATATATATGTTATATGTGTGCATGTATATATATATATATATGTATATATATATATATGTATATATATGTGTATATTTATATGTGTATATATATATATATATATTATATATATATATATTATATATATATATATATATATATATATATATATATATATATAGATAGATAGATAGATAGATAGATAGATAGATAGATAGATAGATAGATACGTAGATAGACACACAGACAGACAGATAGATATACATATATATAGAAGGTGGGCCGCTCATATACACAGCAAATTTAACATGGTCAGCAGAATGTGTTCCTGGATTCTCAGAACTTTCCAGTCGAGAGATATCCTAATATCCTCACCATTATCCTTCTCTTCTCCACTTTTGCCTGACCCCTCTTTCAATACAGTTGTCCACTGTGGTCTCCCCTCACAGAACATATTCCCATGAAACTTAAAGCACCTCAAAGGTCAATTACAAAAATGACAGTCCTTGACCATTGGAGTCGTCGACTAGAAAAGCTCAAGCTTTATTCTCTTCAATGTCGTCACGAGCGCTGTATCATCTGCATGATGTTGAAAATATTCCAGCAGCAGTTCCGGAATGATGCTGGCATCTCCTTTAAGATACACCCAAGACTTCTGCCCCATGCGATCCACCAACCACATAAATCCCACTTGCATCTCATAATAACAATTTGGCACAATTATTTCACATCAAGTGGCCCCACTCTCTTTAACATGATATCAAAACACATTAAAGCAGAAACAGACCCCATAAAGTTGAAGAAGTCTCTGGAAAATTTTCTTAGGAAAATCCCGAATAAACTTCGTTCACCAACATATGTCTCTGTAAACTATAAATGGCTATTTGGGTGGGACATGGTGTCCGAATTCTGATTTGACTAACATCGCCAGGTTTATATATAATATATATATATATATATATATTATATATATATATATATATATATATACATATACATACATATATACATGTATAGAGACTCTGCACAAATAGTGACTGCATCTTCACACATCTACCTGGCACTAGACGCACTACCGGCCAAGGCCAAAGCACGCATCCCACAATAACATCAACACCACCAAATAGTAAATCGAAATTCAAAACACACTCAACTCGGAGCCCCAAAATCTGCCGGTATTCCCAACGTGAGAGAATATGTCTGCTGAGTGACTGTCCCTCACTCATCTTCCAGGGACCCGACGCACAAACAGAAACGGGGCTTCAAGCCAACACACTAACCTGAATAAAAATAAAAATACACCATGCTGCCGTAATGCTGATCCAGTCTTTTCAGGAAGACACAAAAACAACAACAACAAAAGTGGAAACTACAACCCTATCCAACTGTGCAACCATACCTCCAGTCAAAAACTGCTCCCTAAGCAGGAAAATTCTTTTTTAGCCATGGCAAAAGAGATACACAAAAATATTCTAGCCATCACTCAACACCATCCTATGCTATTACCCCAGTGCACCAATTCCCCACATTGCTGTCACTAACACACACAAAAAATCCAAGCCCCCTGCAACAGTCAAAACCAGCCACTACACTAACCTCCACATTTCTACTCAATGCACAAGGTGTCAGCCCTTCCATCAATGCACAAAAATGGAAGGTCCAATTCATTGAAGACTGGGTTGGTAACCATCCACACCACATCCCTTTCTTCATTCTCACTAAGACCCACCTTGACAACTCCCACTTGAAAGCCGAAGTGAGAGTGAAGAATTTCACAACCATCCGCGCGGATCGTATCGGCAGGAGGAAGGGTGGAACTGCCATTTTCCTGCATGATTCATTTACGGCAGATGGAAATAGTATATTCTCCAACGGCTACTGTGAATCAGTCACGGTGCACAACAAAGCCAATGACCTGACAGTAATTGGGCTCTATAGGCCGCCCCAAACACCCATACTGTGCTTTAAAGAATGCCTCAACAGCATTAAGTGCTTTATTCAAGAGTGCCATTCTAGCAACCTACTCATGATGGGAGATTTCAATCTACCCTGTGTTGACTGGACTACAAACTGTTTGAAACCAAGCACTCCCGCCTCAACCGCTGACAAAGAAGCAGCAGAGTCACTTTTCGACTTTACGAATGAGTTTTTCTTGTCCCAACTTGTCCTTGCACCAACAAGACATCAGAACATTTTGGACCTAGTGTTTAGTAACCACACTAACACTATACATAACGTTACAGTGGAAAAAACCCTTCTTTCAGACCATGACATGGTTCTCTGTAACATGAAATTCCACCAGCCGAAAGCTAATCCTAGTGACCTCCCTCCAGCCCACCCATTTGACAACATGGATCTCCATAATGCCAACTGGGATGCAATCAGGAACGAGCTATCACATGTTGACTGGTCCTTTACACATACACACATCTCCACCAACCATAAAACATCTTGGCAGATCTTTGTAGACACCGTCACAAACATATGTACAAAACACTCCCCACCAAGACCTGTGAACAAAAAGTGCAGAATCCCCCAAAACAGAAAAACTATTATCAGAAAAATAAAAAGAACAAACAAAAAAATTAACAAACTAAAGTACTGCCAACAGCAACACACACATTCGACGGCTATCGCACTGCTTGAATCCAAAAAATATAACCTCCAACAATGCATGAAGACCCTCATCAATAACCAAAGATCAGCTGAGGAGAAGTTGGCCATTGAAAAATCAAACTCAACCCCAAAGTGTTCATTTCATTTGCGAGGAAACACAGGGTCACTGTCCCCATTGTTGGCCCTCTAATTGATGAAAATGGCACTCTCCAAGATAATGCCAAATCCATGGCCGAGATACTGCAGAAACAATACTGCTCTGTTTTCAGAAATCCTGATATGGCCGATCTGGGCTGTATCATTGATGTCAACCCCCAACACACTATATCAGACATAACGTTTGGTGCCTCTGATGTCTTAGCGGCGATAAACGAAATAAAACACAATTCAGCAGTAGGCCCCGATAGCTTCCCTGCTTGTGTCCTGAAGGTGTGTCGACACCAACTTGCATCTCCCCTTGCTAATCTGTGGAGAAACTCGCTGGATGCTGGCTATATTCCAAAAAACCTTCTGTCCCAGTCTGTAGTCCCAGTTTTCAAAAAGGGAAACAAGTCCCTTGCAGTGAACTACCGTCCGATCTCACTCACCTCTCACATCATCAAGGTATTTGAGAGGGTGGTGAGATCTCGAATAACCCAATTTCTGGAAAGCAACAGACAGCTGATCTCTAACCAACATGGGTTCCGTAATGGAAGGGACTGCCTAACGCAGCTCCTGCATCACTTTGATGACATTTTGAGAGCTTTGGGAGAGGACTCCAACACCGATGTCATCTACCTTGATTTCAGCAAAGCCTTCGACAGGGTTGATCACAAGATCCTATTGAAAAAACTATCCAACATTGGTGTCTCTGGAAAGTTACTGAAATGGATCAAGTGTTTCCTGACAGACAGATCTCAACATGTTGTAGTTGAAGGGGTAAAATCAAGCCCAGCCAAAGTCAGTAGTGGCGTTCCGCAAGGCACTGTGCTGGGCCCTCTTCTTTTCATCATCTACATTAATGACATTAATGACATCATCAAGCACAGCAACATAAAAATCTTTGCAGATGATTCCAAGCTACAGAAGGTCATAAATGAGGCGAGTGACCGGACATGCCTTCAGTCAGATCTACTGGCTGTTATCCAATGGGCAGAAAAGAACAATATGCTGCTGAACGAGGATAAATTTGAGCTAATCCACTTTGGAAAAGAGGATGCCCTGAAACACCCATACTCCCTTCCTTCAGGTGAAACTCTCGTGGCATCCAACAACATCAGATACTTGGGAGTAATTGTGGACAACAACATAAGCTTGGCCACTCATATAAACACCAAAGTTGACATGGCCCGCAGAATGTGTTCCTGGATTCTCAGAACTTTCCAGTCAAGAGATATCCACACCATTATCCTTCTCTTCTCCACTTTTGCCCGACCCCACCTTGAATACTGTTGTCCACTGTGATCTCCCCACACAAAACAAAGTATCATAAAAGTTGAAGCACCTCAAAGGGCAATCACAAAAATGATAGATGGCATGACAGGCCTCGACTGTTGGGGTCGACTAGAAAAGCTAAAACTTTATTCTCTCCAACGTCGCCGTGAGCGCTACATCATCTGCATGATGTGGAAAATATTCCATCAGCATTGCCCAAATGATGTTGGCATCACCTTTAAGGTACATCCAAGGCTTGGGCCCCGTGCCATCCACCCAAAACAAAAATCGCACTCTCATCTCATAACAACAATACGGCACAATTATTTCACCTCAATTGGCCCCGCTCTCTTTAACATTACACCAAAACACATTAAAACAGAAACAGACCCTATAGGGTTCAAGAAGTCTTTGGACAGATTCCTTCAAGAAATCCCGGATAAACCCCCTACACCCGGATATGTCTCTGTAAACAATAACTCTCTACTTGAGTGGGCCATAGTGCCCAAATTCTGACTTGAAAGACTTCACCAGGTGGTGCTATTAAGTTAGACATGGCCTGGGCCAATAATGGCCGAAACCTATCAAAGTATCAAAGTACATACATAT
>NW_021835057.1:0-27500 GCF_006345805.1 Octopus sinensis | reverse complement strand
GCAGTAATCCAGGTGGCTGAGGATGAATGTTCGCCAGTGGACCATCATGGTTTCCTTTTCTCTGGTTCGGAATGTTCTTAGGATCCATGCAGCCAGTCGTCTGAACTTTGTCGCCATGCTGGTAATGAGCACTTTAAAAGAGGTATCATCACTCATGTCTATACCCAGGTACCTCACTGACTTAGGCTCTGGGACTAAAATTCCCTATGGACCAGTGTACCCTTTAAGTTAGGTTTTGATGCTGGTGGCACAGGGCTTGGAATTTTACGGCATTAAACTGCATATTATTATCCTCAGCCAATCTGTAAATGGAGTCCAACTCCTGCTGCTTATACATATACCTATAGACTTATATATATATATATATATATCTATATATATATACATGCATAGAATGTATATCTATCTATCTATCTATCTATCTATCTATCTATCTATCTATCTATATTATCTATCTATCTATCTATCTAATATATATAATATATATATTATATATATAGATACATAGATAGATAGATATATAGATAGATAGATATAGATATATATATATAATACATACATAATATATATAGACACACACACACAAATATATATACACACAATATATATGTGTGCATGTATATATATATATATATATATATATATATATATATTATATTATATTAAATTAGAGCAAAACCACTATTAGGCAATCTAACAATGAAAAACTTAATCCAATACATAAGATTATTTAATTGATATTATTTAAATATATAACAAAAATTATTAAAAAAATATAATTAATATTAATATTAATATTTTTTTAATAATTTTGTTATATATTTAAATAATATAAATTAAATAATATTATGTATTGGATTAAGTTTTTCATTGTTTGATTTGCCTAATAGTGGTTTTCTCTCTAATTTAATATAATATAATATTTTAGTATAAATTTGGATTCAATCCTAAATCTGATTTTTCCCTGTAAATTTGGATTTATTCCCTAATATTTATTATTAATATATATATATATGTATATATATATATATATATATATATATATATATATATATATATATATAGAGATAGTAGATAGATAGATAGATAGATAGATAGATAGATAGATAGATAGATAGATAGATACGTAGATAAACACACAGACAGACAGATAGATATACATATATATAGAAGGTGGGCCGCTCATATACACAGCAAGGTTTACATGGTCAGCAGAATGTGTTCCAGGATTCTCAGATTTTTCCAGTCGAGAGATATCCTGATATCCTCACCATTATCCTTCTCTTCTCCAAATAACAATTTGGCACAATTATTTCACATCAAGTGGCCCCACTCTCTTTTACATGATATCAAAGCACATTAAAGCAGAAACACACCCCATAAAGTTCAAGAAGTCTTTGGAAAAATTCCTTCCAAAACTCCCGAATAAACTTCGTTTACCAAGATATGTCTCTGTAAACTATGACTCTCTACTTGGGGGGAACATGGTGTCCGAATTCTGATTTGACTAACATCGCAAGGTGTATATATAATATTTTATATATATATATATATATATATATATATATAATATATATATATATATATATCTATATATACTATATATATATATACACACATATATACATGTACATACATATATATATATATATAGTGTGTGTATATATATAAGTGTAATATATATATAATATATATATGGCCGTATATATATATATGTATATATATATATAGTATATATATATAATATATATATATATATATATAATATATTATATATATATATATTATATATGTATTGATAAAACGGTAAGATAACAAAAGAAGAAAGAGACCTCAATATTATGTAAATAGAGGAAATTTATCTATACAAATGTTACATTACTCGGTAGTCAAGATAACACTCTGAGTTTCAGATGCCGAGTGGAAATCCACAACACCATCTCTTCGGTTATCTGGCTATTTGAAAACGTTATGAAAAAATACCGTAAAAATGAAGGGAAATTACTCTGTTATAACTCTGCTTTGCCTGCGTACTTATACATCGCTCGCATTTTTCGTCATAAAAATTATATAAAAATGCATAAAAATATATAAAAATATATAAATTCTTCTTGGGACATAACACAGAAAGCATGTTCTATCCGTTTTCTTTAGGGGACCAAAAACGTAACAGAAATTTAGTCACATGTGGGCATGATCCGAAAAGCTCTGTCCTTGTATTTAGACATGTGGTAGGGTCTAAGCTGCTTTTCCAGATAAGCCATCTCTCCATGTCGCATAAACCGCACCTTCCGCTGCCGTTAGTATAGGGCTTACATCTGACCAAAATCTTCCTTTGTATTTTATAATCGACACCTTTATCTCTTAAAGACCAAATGATTGGATAATTGTGTCGCTTTTCTTTTGTTCCAGTGCCTAAGCTCAAAGTGTGGTTATTGAACCTGGCCTTGAAATTACCCTCTGTCAGGCCCACTTAATTCTTCGTCGAAGCGGTGTCTTAGTGGTTATAGAGTTTACGGTAGCTTCATATATGATGGTCTTGGACATGCAAGCTCCATTTAGCGGGCACAATTCTTTATTCCTGCATGAACAGCTGTTTTCTTCTTGTTTTTTGTATGTTATGATTGATATGTTTTTAAAATTGGTAGTTGAACTAAAACTAATTTTTAAAATTGTGTCTATGAAGAGTTTCCTATAAGCATGGTTAACTGGAAAATGTCTATCTATCAGTGCTAGGAAATATTTACCTATATTGAAGGCCACCTCGGGTGAGTAAGGGGGCGTAAACCAGATGACCTTCTATTTCTATTATTCCTTCTTATTTCTTTTCATAGGTTTGTAGTGATAGGTTATATTTTATTTTTTCGCTAAAGCACTATCTTTTAAAGCTTTATTATAAACTGGGGCAACGCTATTGAAGATGTCCTCATTAGATGAGAGGCTAGAAATTCTCTTACTAATATTTTTAACTAAATTTTGAATACTATAGGGGGATGGCATGAACCTACATTAATATAACTTAGTCTATCATTGGGCTTCCTATAAGGCTTATAAATATTATTATTAAGATCTAAGGAAATGTCTAAGAAATTGACAACCGTCAGGTTAGTGTCTATAGTTATACTAAGTCCGAAGTGTTTCATTAACTGGATAATATCCTTCCTAAAACGATCTTGTGCTGGTCCATTTGTATAGCTGTTAAGGCGAGGGCATCATCTTTGTAGATGGCGAAATGTACGTTAGGGAATGTCTTACCGAAGGTATCTAGGAGAAAGAGTCCAATTAGATCACAGATGCCTGCCCCATCATATGAACCCATGCTCACATCGAAAGCGCCCTCCGTGTCGGTGTTTTTTACCCACTTTGCATTCTCACTGAAAAGTAATGTCTTTCTAGCATGGAAGATTATATCCTTATCATTGGTACTAATTTCTATGAAGTCACTAGATTTTGGCCAGATGTAAGCCCTATACTAACGGCAGCGGAAGGTGCGGTTTATGCGACATGGAGAGATGGCTTATCTGGAAAAGCAGCTTAGACCCTACCACATGTCTAAATACAAGGACAGAGCTTTTCGGATCATGCCCACATGTGACTAAATTTCTGTTACGTTTTTGGTCCCCTAAAGAAAACGGAGAGAACATGCTTTCTGTGTTATGTCCCAAGAAGAATTTATATATTTTTATATATTTTTATGTATTTTTATGCATTTTTATATAATTTTTATGACGAAAAATGCGAGCGATGTATAAGTACGCAGGCAAAGCAGAGTTATAACAGAGTAACTTCCCTTCATTTTTAACGGTATTTTTTCATAACGTTTTCAAATATCCAGCTAACCGAAGAGATGGTGTTGTGGATTTCCACTTCGGCATCTGAAACTCAGAGTTTTATCTTGACTACCGAGTAATGTAACATATTGTATAGATATATATATATGTATATATATATATATATATGGCCGTTTGCCAGCTCTGTCTGGCACCTGTGCGGGTGGCACGTAAAAAGCACCCACTACACTCACGGAGTGGTTGGCGTTAGGAAGGGCATCCAGCCGTAGAAACACTGCCAGATCTGACTGGGCCTGATGAAGCCTTCCAGCTTAACAGACCCCAGTTGAACCGTCCAACCCATGCTAGCATGGAAAACGGACGCTAAACCATGATGATGACATACACACATATACATACATATACACATATACATACATATATACATGTATATACATATATACATATACACATATACATATATATGTATATATATATGTATATATACATATACACACCCACATATATATATACATTTTTATATATATATCTACATATACATACATATATTTATAAATATATTATCATTTAATATATATATATATATATTATATATATATATATATGTATGTATATATATAATATATATATATATATATATATATATATATATATATATATATATATATATATGTCTGTATGTATATATATAATATATATATATATACAAACTATACTACTCTCAACCCATACCTTCCCACTGCTTCCCCAAAAAGGTGTCTATACGTGTTTAAAATGATGAGGTATGTGTGTATACATCCATAATATGTGCATGTATGTGGTATATAATTGTGTGTGTGGTGTGTGTGTGAAAGACACCTCAATTTATGGGGAGTGTTTTCCTTGCACATGGGATCTAGTGCCCTCACATTGGCACTTGATAGCTTGTCCTGGCTTGTCTCTGGATCATGTCAACAGGGTGCAAGGATCAGTGAGGATTTAATATTCTCGGTTGTACGATCGCTAGATAAGAGTCATTTACGATACTTGGTCAATTAGGAGGGCCCTGCGGCATGCATGAAGGCCACAGCTGCGAATCCGAATAAAGCTGACCATGAACACAATACTACTTAGAACTGTCCTTGCAGACATTTCGCATGGTAGATGGTCAGTGATGGCCTTTTTTACTCATGAGTGGATAGCCATCGTCATCATCACCATATATACATAAATACATATATTCATACACGAACAATTCATGTTTACGTATATACATAACTACAAACAATCATACATACACGTATAAATCCAAATACACGTATACACACACACACACATATTTGTGCAAACATAAACATCAACATACTTAAATACAAATACAACTGTACACATACACCCACATACATTCATACACACGTATTTATATCCATATATGTACATATACATAGCTATCTGCGTACCTGCTATTTCTTACACAATGAAACACTCATTCACCTGGTGAGTCACTATTTCTTTTCTTTAACAATTCTAAAGAAATTCTAAAATATCTCAATTTATTGTCATTAAATTTCTTATCCCTATTCAAATCTTAGGTCAACCTTTTGCGTCAATTTAGAAACACGCATGTATGAATGTATGTGGGTGTATGTATTTAGAAAGAATAGGTAAGACCGAAATATGTATACACTCACACCTATCCATCAATTCATCTATCTGTCTATACATACATGCATATACTCATATATACATATATATATAAATTGAATATAAGTATATAATTAGGGGATATGTTAACCTTGTGAAGGGATGGTTGCATTTAAGGAAACACTGGTTGAATACCTAGTATTTTGGGGCTATGAAATACCCTTAAAACAATAGGTATCTATTGAGAATATAGTTTATATCCATTTCAAAACAGAAAAGAAAATGGAGATAAGGAAGTTGATAATTGTTTATTGCTTACAAAGTGGTCATCTTCGCTGCTTACAATTGTTTCAATAAATTAATTAGAAATTTGTAAATTAATATTACATTTATGTGACAAGAGTATAATTTCATCAGAGAAAAAAAGCTGCTCCTTTTGATGTTATATATGGACCCGTCTTCTTTTTTCCTTTTAAATGGATATAAACTGTGTGTGTGTATATGTATATAATCCGTACATGTCTCTCATTGGACACTAAACTTCGCTTGTGAGGACCTGTTGAGGCAGGGAAATCGATTCGTTGAGATGACCGATGATAGCACACCGCCTGACTGTAACCACGGCACGCAGTTGAATACTAAAAGCACCATCCAAGCATGAACGTTGCCAGTGCCACGGTACTGGCTCCTGTTCAGGTGCCATATAAAAAACAACCCATTTGAGTGTGGCTATTGGCAGTACCACATGACTGGCCTCCGTGCTGGTGGCACGTACAAGCACCCATTACACTCTTGGAGTGGTAGATGTTAGGAGGCATCCAGCGGTAGTAACCCTACCTGATCAGATAGGAGCCTGGTGCAGCCTTCTGGGCAGGATCTTCCAGATATATATTACTGCATACCTCTCCCGTCTTCTCTCCAGGGAGTAGAGTCTTAACTGTTTTCAACCTTTCCCAGTAGCTGAGCTGTTGCCAAGAGACGATCTTCTTTGTGAATCTCTCTCGATTGCTTCAAAGTCCGCTGTTAATTTCACACTGGAAGGTGACCATTGCTGTGAGCCCTAATCCAGGTGGTTGAGGACGAATGTCTGCCCGTGGACCATCATGGTTTCCTTATCTCTGGTTCGAATGTTCTTACGATCCATCCAGCCAGTCTTCTGCACTTTGTCGCCATCCTGCTAATGTGCACTTCGAAAGAGGTATCATCACTCATGTCGATACCCAGGTCCCTCACTGACTTAGGCTCTGGGATTGAAATTCCCTGTGGCCGGTGTACCCTGTAAGTTAGGTTTTGATCTGGTGGCGCAGTGCTTGGAATTTGTCAGCATTAAACTGCATATTATTATCCTCAGCCAATCTGTAAATGGAGTCCAACTCCTGCTGGCTTATACATATACCTATAGACTTATATATATATATATATATTATATATATATATATATTATGTATGTTATATATATATATATATATATATATAATATTATATATATATACTATATTATAATATATGTATGTAGTATATATATAATATATATATATATATACAAACTATACTACTCAAAACACCATACCTTCCCACTGCTTCCCCCAAAGAAGGTGTCTATACGTGTTTAAAATGATGAGGTATGTGTGTATACATCCATAATATGTGCATGTATGGTGATAAATGTGTGTGTGTGTGTGTGTGAAAGACACCTCAATTATGGGGAGTGTTTTCTTGCACATGGGATCATAGTGCCCTCACATTGGCACTTGATAGCTTGTCCTGGCTTGTCTCTGGATCATGTCAACAGGTGCAAAGGATCAGTGAGGATTTAATATTCTCGGTTGTACGATCGCTAGATAAGAGTCATTACGATACTTGGTCAATTAGGAGGGCCCTGCGGCATGCATGAAGGCCACAGCTGCGAATCCGAATAAAGCTGACCATGAACACAATACTACTTAGAACTCCTTGCAGACATTTCGCATGGTAGATGGTCAGTGATGGCCTTTTTTACTCATGAGTGGATAGCCATCGTCATCATCACCATATATACATAAATACATATATTCATACACGAACAATTCATGTTTACGTATATACGTAACTACAAACAATCATACATACACGTATAAATCCAAATACACGTATACACACACACACACATATTTGTGCAAACATAAACATCAACATACTTAAATACAAATACAACTGTACATATACACCCACATACATTCATACACACGTATTTATATGCATATATGTACATATACATAGCTATCTGCGTACCTGCTATATCTTACACAATGAAACACTCATTCACCTGGTGAGTCACTATTTCTTTTCTTTAACAATTCTAAAGAAATCCTAAAATAGCTCAATTTATTGTCATTAAATTTCTTATCCCTATTCAAATCTTAGGTCAACCTTTTGCGTCAATTTAGAAACACGCATGTATGAATGTATGTGGATGTATGTATTTAGAAAGAATAGGTAAGACCGAAATATGTATACACTCACACCTATCCATCAATTCATCTATCTGTCTATACATACATGCATATACTCATATATACATATATATATAAATTGAATATAAGTATATAATTAGGGGATATGTTAACCTTGTGAAGGGATGGTTGCATTTAAGGAAACACTGGTTGAATACCTAGTATTTTGGGGCTATGAAATACCTTAAAACAATAGGTATCTATTGAGAATATAGTTTATATCCATTTCAAAACAGAAAAGAAAATGGAGATAAGGAAGTTGATAATTGTTTATTGCTACAAAGTGGTCATCTTCGCTGCTTACAATTGTTTCAATAAATTAATTAGAAATTTGTAAATTAATATTACATTTATGTGACAAGAGTATAATTTCATCAGAGAAAAAAAGCTGCTCCTTTTGATGTTATATATGGACCCGTCTTCTTTTTTCCTTTTAAATGGATATAAACTGTGTGTGTGTATATGTATATATCCGTACATGTCTCTCATTGGACACTAAACTTCGCTTGTGAGGACCTGTTGAGGCAAGGGAAATCGAATTCGTTGAGATGACCGATGATAGCACCGCCTGACTGTAACCACGCCAGTTGAATACTAAAAGCACCATCCAAGCATGAACGTTGCCAGTGCCACGGTACTGGCTCCTGTTCAGGTGCCATATAAAAAACACCATTTGAGTGTGGCTATTGGCAGTACCACATGACTGGCCTCCGTGCTGGTGGCACGTACAAGCACCCATTACACTCTTGGAGTGGTAGATGTTAGGAGGGCATCCAGCGGTAGTAACCCTACCTGATCAGATAGGAGCCTGGTGCAGCCTTCTGGGCAGGATCTTCCAGATATATATTACTGCATACCTCTCCCGTCTTCTCTCCAGGGAGTAGAGTCTTAACTGTTTCAACCTTTCCCAGTAGCTGAGCTGTTGCAAAGAGACGATCTTCTTTGTGAATCTTCTCTCGATTGCTTCAAAGTCCGCTGTTAATTTCACACTGGAAGGTGACCATTGCTGTGAGCCCTAATCCAGGTGGTTGAGGACGAATGTCTGCCAGTGGACCATCATGGTTTCCTTATCTCTGGTTCGGAATGTTCTTACGATCCATCCAGCCAGTCTTCTGCACTTTGTCGCCATCCTGCTAATGTGCACTTCGAAAGAGGTATCATCACTCATGTCGATACCCAGGTCCCTCACTGACTTAGGCTCTGGGATTGAAATTCCCTGTGGACCGGTGTACCCTGTAAGTTAGGTTTTGATACTGGTGGCGCAGTGCTTGGAATTTTTCAGCATTAAACTGCATATTATTATCCTCAGCCAATCTGTAAATGGAGTCCAACTCCTGCTGCTTATACATATACCTATAGACTAATATATATATATATATATATATATATATATATTATATATATATATATATATTATATAATATTATATAAATAGAATGTATACACAATATATATATGAAATATTTGTATACATATACATACAACACACACACACATATATATATATATATACACACACACACAAATATATATATATATATATATATATAAGTAGGAAGGTAGACAATCACAAACGCCTTCAGGTAGATGGCCCTGCTCGATATGTAGAAAAGGCGAAGGTAGAAACTCTATAAGATGCACCAAGTGTAAGCTATGGACACATAAGAGGTGCAGCAATGTCAAAGGAAGGCTAACTAGGAAGATAGTTTTAGTATGCGGCAGATGCTCAGGAGCAATAAACACTGAAAATGCGTAGAGACTATCTTCCATCACATTCCAGGGAGAAAAACTAGAAGTAGTTGATAGCTTCCGTTACCTAGGTGACCAAGTCAGTAGCAGGGGCGGGTGTGCTGAAAGTGTAACTGCTAGAGTAAGAATAGCCTGGGCAAAGTTCAGAGTGCTCTTACCTCTGCTGGCGATAAAGGGCCTCTCGCTCAGAGTAAAAGGCAGACTGTTTGACGCATGTGTACAAACAGCCATGCTACATGGCAGTGAAACTTAGGCCGTGACTGCTGAGGATATGCGTAAGCTCGCAAGAAATGCAGCCAGTATGCTCCAATGGATGTGTAATGTCAGTGTTCATACCCGACAGAGTGTAAGTACCTTGAGAGAAAAGTTGGACCTAAGAAGCATCAGTTGTGGTGTGCAAGAGAGGCGTTTGCACTGGTATGGTCATGTGTCAAGAATGGGTGAAGATAGTTGTGTGAAAAAGTGCCACACCCTGGCGGTTGAGGGAACCTGTGGAAGAGGTAGACCCAGGAAAACCTGGGACGAGGTGGTGAAGCACAACCTTCAATCTTTAGGTCTCACCGAGGAAATGATCAGAGACCGAGACCTTTGGAAGTATGCTGTGCGTGAGAAGACCCGGCAGGACAAGTGAGGCCATAACCCGTGGCCTCTACCTCTTGGGACACAAAACTCAACTTGTGAAGACCTGTTGAAGCAACTGAAAATCAAAATCGAAATCAATCAACATCAATGGAATTTGTAGCTGTGATACCAGTGCCGGTGGCACGTAAGAGTACCATCCGAACGTGACCATAGCCAGCGCCGCCCTGACTGGCCTCCTTGCTGGTGGCACGTAAAAAGCACCATCCGAGCGTGGCCGTTTGCCAGCCTTGTTTGGCACCTGTGTCGGTGGCACGTAAAAAGCACCCACTACACTCACAGAGTGGTCGGCATAAGGAAGGGCATCCAGCTGTAGAAACACTGCCGGACCAGACTGGGCCTGGTGCAGCCTCCTGGCTTCCTAGACCCTAGCATGGAAAGCGGACATTAAACGATGATGATGATGGTGATGATGATATATACGCACATATATATGTGATTTGGGGTGTATGAGTATATATATATATGTTTTATGATCTAAAAGGCTCCAGCTAGGGCGTGGTTGAAAAAATCTTATGAATTCAAGCCATATTCATTATTCAATAGAAATCTAATCTGTTTCTCCTCTAAATATTTAACTTTCTATGTAAAGCGACAACGTGACTTAACTATGAAAATGTGAGGGAGAGACTAAGAGAGAGAGAGGGGAGGGAGAGCGAGACAGAGGGTGGGGCGATAAAGCATAGAGCGATATAACAACGCAACAACTCTGAGAGTGTAGTGGGTGCTTTTACGTACGACTGGCACGAGGGCCAGTCAGGCGGTACTGGCAATGGCCACACTCGAAATGGTGAATTTTAAGTGCCACCTGCACAGAAGCCAATCAGCTGCTCTGGCAATGATCATAGTAGATACGTTGGTAGTGCTGGACATGACCAGTGGCGTAAGCCATTCGTTCAAGGGACCGTTCCTTTATACTTCAGAGTAGGTGGGGTAGTCAGTGTTCTTCAGACATCTGGAAGCCTTCTTAAAAATGCTCCACATCTTAAAGCAACGAAAGGTCTTTTAAATGAATGCAAGGGCCGTTAGAAGAGAGGGTGCAAAAGCCTTGCATATCTGCTCAGATGCTTCCAGCTGTCTCACAAGTACCAAATGGATTACTTGGAGGCACCATTGTGGCCATGGACAAAATAATATATGGTCATCCAGATCGTATCCACGAGGTGGAGTTAAAAGGTTCACCAATTAGTTATTTTTAATAAAAAATAACTTACCCATCTACATCGAAAGAGTCACCTTGAGCAGCAATTTACCCGTTCCACAAATCCACCAGTGTAATCTATCTCTATATACATGCATACATTCATATACACACACACAATTTGAGAGGTCTTGGTATCCAGAAGACCTAAATGGCAGGTAAGGCTATGTAGGTGCTACAGGAGGACCACTGTTAGACTCCCGGTTCAATAATAGTATGAGCGAGGGGGTCCAACGCGGGTCGTGTGTGAGTATGTATATGTTGAATAAAGTGAGACAACAAAGCCAAGGCAGTGTGACATTTTTGGGACATTTATAAAGAGAAAGGTAGTCTTACAGTGATATTCCCCTTAGATTAGATAGATGGAAGAGCATTGTAGAAAATGAAGGAGGGTATATTTTAGATTAAAATACAACTTTGCTTATCGTAATTTTGGAAAATAAAAGAAGCATAAAAAAACTCCATTATTTATGGGGTGACCCGATATATGTGTGTGTGTATATATACATATATATATATACACATATATATACACACGCACACACACACACACACACATATATATATCACGTGACCGACCAGACCATCAGATGTTGTTACACATCGCTGGTCACAATGCGTTCGCATTGTTTTAGCCTTCGAATGACGCCACCCCGCTTTCTAAGCAAGCAGGCCAACAGAAGAAAGAGTGGGAGAAAGAGTGGTGAAAGAGTACAGCAGGGATCACCACCCCCTGCCGGAGCCTCGTGGAGCTTTTAGATGTTTTCACTCAATAAACACACACAACGCCCGGTCTGGGAATCTAAACCGCGATCCTGCGACCGCGAGTCCGCTGCCCTAACCACTAGGCCATTGCACCTCCACATATATATATATATATATAATATATATATATATATATATATATTATATATATATATATATATATATATATATATATACATATATACATAGTACACACATATGTACATAGTATGTTAGTAAAAAGCTCAGAGATGATAGTAACATTGATCATCAAAGCAGTCTATCATGGACCAATAGCCAGGTAACTACCTCCCACTTTGAAGGGTATGTGTTTGCAATCCAGGAACAGGAAATATCAACCTGATGCGCAAAAGGGGTAGAGATGCAGGAGAAGCAGTAAAATATGGCAACCGACACCTACTTTGTGGAATTAACACTGACGATATCAGCCACATCACACGTCATTGTCCAAAAATGTCATCACGGTTCTCTACCAATGAGACATGATGTTGTAGCAAGGACACTCTATAATGAAATCTGTCAGAAGGATAACCCTGCAGACAGAGAAATAAGAACCCACATTACAGTAGAAACCATAGCCACTGGCGGAATATCCCAGTGAAGACCTCAGTAAGATGTAAGCACAAAAGACTTGATATAATGATTTGGGATAGAGGAGAGAAACTGTGTAGAGTTGTGGAAATTAGCTGCCCAACAGATGTTAACATAAATCTGAAGATGAGTGAAAAAGAGAATACCTACATTGAACTATTGAGAAATCTGCAGTTAATCTATCCAGATTACAAGTTCAGGCTTATACCTGTAGTTATTGGGGCCATGTGGATATGGAACATACTGCCTAAATACCAATCTTCAGAAATTAGGCTTCTCAAAAATCTTTAAAACATGAACTCAGGACGACAAGCGAGAAACTTTGCTATCACATGCAAATTTTTGAACAAGCCAATATCAATCGTGAGTTTGCTTCCAACCCACAAGCATTATAGAGAGAGACAAGGAAGGAAAACATTACCATTAAGAAAGTTCCCTCCCGAGAAGCTCTACAATCATTCTGGGGAAAATTTGGAATGAAAAGAGGGATTTCAACCTCAATGCATCATGGTTAAATAACTGAGAAAGAATACTGTACTAACACTAACAGTAAAACATACAAAATTGATGCAGGAACCTTTGCTATAGCAGTAGGAAATCTCTTAACTGCACAGCCACGCTTGTACCTATTTTATACAGTCACAAACATATATATATATATATATATATATATATATATATATATATATATATATATATATAAATCACTGTAGTGTCCAGATGATCATCCATTGCTGTGCCCTGCTGGTCACACTGCAATTCTTCACGTTATTCTGAGGACTAAGGTGTATAAGCGACACAGATCATGATATTCTCCTGAAACAGGGCACCAGTCGATCACAGGGTTATTTATTTACAGCTCAGTTGACGGGAACAATGTGAAATGAGGTATTCATCTGAGGACTTCTAAGCACCACCCTCTGGGATTCGAAATCATGAACACAAGATCGGGAATGCCATAACGTAATCACTAGGCCACTCATGTTTACAATGTGTGTGTGTGTGTGTGAGAGAGAGAGAGAGAGAGAGAGAGAGAGAGAGAGAGAGAGAGAGAGTGTGTGTGTGTGTGTATGATCATGTTTCCATATAGGTGTTGCCCAATAAAACCAATGATAAAAATTTTAACAAGTTGTCAAGCTTTTATTTGTTATGAAATAAAAAAGGTTTAAATGGGCTTCATATAATCTCCATACGTAGGTGTGAGTGTGTATGTGTGTACTAAATGAATTGAATTAGACTGTGTTAGGATAAGTTGTAAACAACATCCAAGGTCACAGAAATTCAGGTCAGTTAGAGTAGCATGAAATTGAGTGAATGTAATAAAAGAAGATAGAATGTATATATAAATAAAATTCCACGAAAAACACAATGAATAGCCTTATTGGCTGAGACGACTTACTTCCTTTTACTACAATTATATAAATTTATGAATCTAAGATCATTTTATTCATACCAGTGAGAGGACTTGAAGATTGATATCTCAAATTTTAAAACTCCGAACAACCTTACTCAGCTGAAAATCTTAAAACTCAAACTTATCCAACTGAAAACTTCTGATTCAAGGTAAAGAAAAATTTTCTCGTCTTAAATCTTGTCATATATATATATATAATATTTTATCTTTTACTACTTAAAGCTGTGGCCATGCTGGGGCACACTGTCATTATTGAGAACTTCCTCTGATATGTGGCATTTGGTGAATAAGGGAGTTTGATGTCATTGCCCTTATTTGTGCCTCCTGCCAGAAGGGAGGTTCATCCAGGATTCTCAACAGGGAGAGGTCCAGTTTTCTTTTGAAAACACATCCACTTTGTGTAGGTCCCTCATGCTTTTTGGGAGAATATTAAAAAGCTTTGGGCATTTAAAACCCAGGCTGTTGCAGTAATAACTGGTCCTGAAATGTGAAAGCAGTGTTGGAATCTTTGGCTCTGTGCAGTGGTGACCCGTTCTGGCGTTTGTGTAGCTTTCAAAGCCAAAATTTGGTACATTCCCTTCCAGGATCTTCCAGATGTATATCACTGCATATCTTCCCCACCTTCACTCTAGGGAGTAAAGTCTTACCTGTTTCAGCCTTCCCCAGTAGTTGAGCTGTTGCAATGAGATGATATTCTTTTAGTAGCTTCGCTGGATTGCTTCAAGGTCCACTGTTAATTTTACACTGTGGGGTGACCGTTGTTAGGAGCAGTAGTCCAGGCAGCTGAGGATAAATGTCCTCCAGCGGACCATCATGGTTTCTTTGTCCCTGGCTCTGAAGGTTCACAGGATCCATCCATCCAGCCATCTGCACTTTGTCGTCATCTTGTTAAAGTGCACTTGGAAAGAGGTATTATCACTCATGTCGATACCCAGATCACACACGTGATTGTAATTCCCCACTAGGCCAGTATACCCTGTATGTTTTCCGTTCAAATTTGGGTGCTGGTAGTGCAGGGCTTGAAATTTTCCAGCATTAAACTGCATATTATTGTCCTCAGACCATCTGTAAATTGCATCCAGCTACTGCTGCAGGCATGCAACATCACTACGGTTTTGCATTTTCTGCAAAAATTTCGTGTCGTCTCCGTAGCTAGCAAGGGTATCAGGGCAGTGGAGAGCATATCTGAGAGGGCCACTATGAAAATCAGTGGCCCTAAGACAGTGCCCTGTGGAACACCACTCACTATTTGTGGTTCCGTTGAGGTGGTACCACTGGCTACCACTGCCTGACTTCTGTCTTTCAGAAAGTCATGTAATCATTCTCCAAGTTTTCCACCTTTGCCAAGATCACGTAGTTTGTGGCATATCATATCATGATTAACTTTATCAAAAGCTTTTGCAAAGTATATTACGTCCACATTTGAGTTGTTAAGTAACTGTTTCAGCACCCAGTCATTGTGCTATAGGAGCTGTGTCAGGCAACTCCTACTTGGTCGAAAACCATGCTATCACTCAGCAAGTCACTTTCTTCCAGGAATGACTTTGCTTGTGTGTGAAGTCAGAGAGATAGGCCTATAAGTTATGGCACCTGCTCTGCTTCCTTCTTCATGGATTGGGCATATTATTCCCTTCTAAAGTTTGCTTGGCAGCTTGCCATTCGCAAGAAAACTCTGGAGGAAAATCTGTAGTGGTTTTTCCTGGGCATATATATGTATATACATTATATATATATAAATATTGATCATAGAACAAACATCAAATTCGAGTCAGCGACTTTATATATAACACCGTAACATTTCATCATATATAAATATTACCATGGCTCTTAAACATAAAAAGTATACATATATAAAATACACAGAAGGTAAAAAATATATACACGAATAAAAACACAGATATATAGAACAGCCTATCAAGAAGGTATATACAATTGGCTAAAAATTCTAAAGCGTGTCTTGCTGCTAAAAATCCAATTAAACTAAAATAAAATATCAATCGACTAAACAAAGAATTTGTTGAGATTCCTGTTCATCATGATGTGGGGGTCATTGCCAAGATGCGCTTTAACTCGTAATCGAACTGCGGCAATGAACTCCTGAAATGGCCATAGGTGTGTTTCACTTGATTTTGTGGAACTCTTCTTGCTCCTGGACTCTAACCTACCATGGGTTTTATGAAACAAACTTTTTTCACGTACTCTTTCATTTGAGGGGAGTAAGAAAATTTTTCTTTTTAGTCGATATTTTATTTGGATTTTTAGTAGCATGACATGCTTTAGAATTCTTAGTCGATTGTATATACCTTCTTGATAGGCCGTTCTATACACCTGCATTTTTATTCACATATATATTTTTTACCTTTGATGATTTTTATGTCTACTTTATATGTTTTTTTTTATATATGTATACTCTGTATGTTTAAGAGCCATGGTAATATTTATATATGATGAAATGTTTGGAGATACGGTGTTATATATAAAGTCATTGACTCGAATTTGATGTTTATTTTATGATCAATGTTTCTTTATCTCTGTCTCAGTTACATTTGAGCACTTCCTTTTTTGCAGTCCTATAAACCCTTTGTTTCCATAGAAAGGAGACAAAAATTATTTCTTGTCGTATACATATATATATATGTAAAAGGGCACCATTCGAGCGTGATCGTTACCAAAGTCGCCTTACTGGCACCTGTGCCAGTGGCATGTGTAAAAAGGGGTGGGGAAGGGTATCTTTTTTTCTTCGCAAATGTAAATAAACCCAATCTGTTTCTTAAACAAGGGACATATTCATACAGCACGGAATGTTTTCACCCCAAATAGACTCCAGCGATTGGTTAAAATTGCCGAAATGCTCGATTTTAAAGTGGAAATATCTTACAACATATAGAATTTTCTCAATAAAGCCAAGAAAAAATGATGTTTTATAAACACATTCTACCAGTATATGGAGTTTAAAAGTGTTTAGTTAACTAGAAATTGTGTTGACATGTGCTGTTCAAAAGGAAAAGATCCAAAATACATATAAAAAAATAAGTAATAAAAGTAAAACACGTCTATATACACGCATACCCGTATACACGTACACACACACGTCTCTATACATGCATACCCGCATGTCTATATACGCACTCTCACACACACACACAAAAAGGTTCATACACACATGTACAAGAAAAAAAACAGCTAAAGGCAAAATAGAGGAAAATGGGCAAAAAATGTGTAAAAAAGACAAAGACTAAAACACGTCTATATACACACATACTCGCATGCACGTGTGTCCACGTACAAACTTTTTATCTCTCTATACTTTTTACTTATATTTCTTTATATTTTTTATATATATATATCTATATATTTTTTACATATTTATAGAGATATTGTTTTATAGGTTTATTGCTCATATATTTTTTACACATATTTTTTCTCTATTCTACCTTCCACCCTGCATTTTCCCTGTGCGTATATAGACGTGTATATGGAATCTTTTGTGCGCGCGTGTGGATGTGTGCATGTGTGCGGATACAGGCGTATATAGACGTGTGTGCGTACATGCGAGCATGTGCGTATATAGGACGTGTTTTACTCATTGTCTTTTTACATATTTTTTTACACATTTTCCTGTATTTTGCCTTTAGCCGTGTTTTTTCTTGTACATGTGTGTATATAGACGTGTGTATGAACCGTTTATTGTGCGCGCATGTGTGTGTGCGTATATAGACGTGCGGGTATGCGCGTATATAGACGTGTGTGTTAACCAGACTATCAAATGCTGTTACACATCCCTGGTCACAATGTGCTTTGCATCATTTCATCTTTCAAGCAGGCCAGTGAGTGTTCCCCCTCATCACAACACAAGTCTCTTGGAGGGTGATCCATTTACAGCTGAGTGGACTGCAGCAAAGTGAAATGAGGTGTTTTGCTCCAGAATACAAGGTACTGCTCAGTATGGGAATTGAACCCACAATCTAGCCACTGTGAGCGCAACACCCTAACCACTAGGCCACATGCCTTTACACACACATGCGCACACAAACACACGTATACATATACATAGATGTACATATGTTTGCATATGCATGTATGGTAGTCATTTTTACATCTGTTTTCCATGCTAGCATGGGTTAGATGAATATGTATTTGATGCCTTTTTTTATTTCTGGATCCCCTTCATGTCCTTAATCCTTACCTGTTGCTCAAGTAGGGGATCTCTTATTCCAATGGTCTATTCGTCAACGGGAGAAATGATAACAATCTAATCACCGAAAGCTAAGAAATTGCCAGAGACAACAAATGTAAACACACACACGCTTGTGTGTGTGTGTGTGTGTGTGCTGTGTGTGTGTGTGTGTGCTTGTGTGTGTGTGTGTGCTTGTGTGTATGCGTGTGTGTGCTGTGTGTGTGTGTGTGTGTGTGTGTGTGTGCTGGTATGTGTGTGTGTGTGTGTGTGCTTGTGTGTGTGTGCTTGTGTGTGTGTGTGTGTGTGTGTGTGCTTGTGTGTGTGTGTGCATGTGTGTGTGTGTGTGTCATGTGTGTGTGTGTGTGTGTGTGTGCTTGTATGTGTGTGTGTGACCAATGAGACTGTGATAAGCAGAGCAATGTAGCAAACCAAAAGATGCAACACAATGACTGTTGTTAGGTTTATTAGTGTCAAGAAGAACATTCAGCTATAAATAATTGTTGAGATAAGCTGAAGTTTTTAATATTTATGTCATTTCATGGGAGATTTGAGAAACACAGTCTTCTTTAAATTGCTCTTTACCTCATTTTATAAGTTTTTAAAAACTATCTTACTTTCCTTTTTATTCAAAAGACATGGATGTAGATAAGATTATAAGCAAGATTCGGAATGGGGACTTTAAAGATGTGAAACGATTTATAAAAAAAAATCCTGAAACTGTAAGTTTACTTTATATTGCTTCTTCAATGTTGAATGTTTGTTTATTATTTTATACACAATATTAAATGTTCCTAAATAACCAGATATATTTGTCCATAATATTTCATTTCTTTCTTTACCTCTTTCCTCTAATCCTCATCATTGTCACTGTTTATAAATATTCAACCAGACAATGAGGCATGCCAGAATTGATGGAATGTGAGTGAGAGAGAAACCCATCCTCACACACTGCAATGGAGTATTCTGGCAGGAAATATTCAGTCCAAGAGATGGGGGACAGATGGACCCAATAGATAAATGATGACTTTGTCAAGAAATTCTCTTGCCATACACAGTTAAAGGTTTTACCGACGTCAAGGGCTACAGTATTTCTTTTGCAGAAGTTGTCAAACATAACCAAAACACTGGGGAGTCACGTAGGAATCAGACCCCTGCTTGAACCGGCTTTATGGAACTGTACTGGGGCTCATTGAATAGAGAAAGATACCCAAAGGGACAAAGATGATGGTTGTTTATGACTTTTTACTTCATAATTGAAATATTGGAAGTTAGAATGACTGGCTGGTAGTCAGCAGATAGGACACTATCAGCAAGAATTATAAAACAGGGCTTCTCTAAGAGAGTAGTGCTACCCTTGGGTAGGGTTTGTGGAAAATTTTTTAAGGACCAGGGAGCCAAGGTGGCTATGGTCGTACAAATATATAAAACTCAATGTGTAGTTGAGTTTGGATCAGAAACTAAAGTGAAGTGGTGATGCATCAAATGTTCACTTATTGTGGGGTGGTGCTGTGGTAAGTAGTCACCCATGTCAAGACTAGGACCCAAAAGTAAATTAATCTGACCCGTAAGAACATTAAAATCAGAGATATTGAATCATAGCAAGAAAAGGGGCATTGAAAAACTCTTAGTAAATAAAAAAGGGCCATAATTGAAAAGTTTAAGAAGCACTGGTATAGAACCATCATGGTTAGGGGGTGGTGGGTGGAATGATTCTGTAAAATCTATAGAGATACTCTAGGTAAGAGACCAGAAAATGTGGCTTTTAATTTGGGAGGGAAGACAGCTGACAAATGGTGAAATGCAAAAAACATCCTTTAATTTCTTGATGACCATCATACATGTATTTCAATGGTGAGTGAATGTCTGCCAGTTTTAGAGGGTAGGTGTTTTCCTCAAGGTGAAGTCAATAGTGTTTTTTTGTACAGGTGTAATACAGTTGTGTATGAACCACTCACACCTTCTTACATATTGTATGGCTACAAACTAATGTAAGCCCTGACACTGCTGCTGCCTCATTTAGGCTCAAAATTCTGATCCCTACTTTCAGAATATTTCTTATTTTCTCCATTGTTTCTTTTCATTTCTGTCTCCTCCTTTTCCATAGTTGCACATATTTAGCTGTGGTTGGTGTCGTTCCAAAGTTGTCGCAGATATCTAATCACAAATAATTACTTTGTAATAGATTCAGTGATTAATGTAAAAGGATTTTCAATCTTTTCCTTGAGCTTATGCATGAACTAAACAGTCTTTCTAAGCCTTTTTCACCTTGATTTACCTGTGCTCTACACCTTTCTTGTAGATTTGCTTTCATTCTTTTCCAAGTAGATCTCATGTTGCTGTTTCGCCAGACATATGACATCTGAAGATCCATGCTTCATTTCAAACATCCTGTTCTTCTCTCACCATTTCTTAAACCTCTTTCATCATTATAGCATTAAATGAAAGTGCTACTATGCCAGGCATCAGTGATAACACAGTGTAGAATTTCATGAGCTTTTCCAGGGAATATAAAACTAAAACCCTGTCTGACATATTTAGAATCTACACAATAATTTCCGAGGGTTTTGACCCTTTATAGCTCTTCACCTGTCCAATTACTTTATACACCATCCTATGGTCTAATCTCTGCTGTTGGTTAGTGTAGATGGTTTCTCTTATTTACCTGTGTGTCTCCTATAAGGTACCAAGTTTGAAATCTTGTCAGTGTTCTCTTCAATTCATAATTGATATCACAGATACCAGTAATAAACTGGAAGATTGTCTCAACTGATTTTTTTTGGCCTTCACTCAGACAAAAGTGAGGTTGTAACTAAAGACAGACATTTCATGTTTCATAAGAAAGACTCTTCCATCTGCCATGAAACGGTATTTGTACTGGTTTCCCTCGATATTGCTCTGTCCACTTCTATGAAAGGACAGGAAGCACAAATCATGTCAAGAAAGACACCAATGGTCGCCTAAAGTGCATGTCATAGTATAACACAGAATAAAACTCATAAAGACATAAAAGGGAGCAGTAAAAGAACCACAAAAAGGAAAGGGTGCATAGGAACCTCAGATGTAGTGTTTCTGAATTACAGAAAGTGTGGTGTTTTTGAAGGATACAGCTAACAACCAATGTAGATAGTTTATTCCATGCCTTGACAATTCTGAGCATAAAAATATTGTTTCTGATATCATGGAAACTGGGATGGGTGTTTTTTTTTACTTTATAAGCATGTCTCAGAGTGGTAAAGATATTAAATTGCAGAAGTGGTCAAAGTTGTTATTGAAAGATGAGGGATAATCTTGTGGGATTCTATCAAGTGAGTTGCTAGAAATAAAAACTTTTGTGTGTTGATGCATGGAAAAGCAATACTTTTAAGGAATAATAAGTGATTGAGAGAGGCTATTTGTGTGGTTGTACATCTGTGGACAGCTTCCAGTAATTCGGTATTCTGGACAAAATGAGCATACCAGATTGGAGATGTAACCTATACATACATACAGATCAGTATAGACGATGTGATTAAGGATTGGCGAACCAGATGGCTGCACCAGGCTCCAATCTTGATTCATATAGAATGAGGATACATGTATATATATATATCACACACACACACACATATATACACAAATACATATTTACACATATATAATTAGACACTCACATACTTGTGTGTGTGCACGCTTATATATATGTGTGTGTGTGTATATATTATATATATATATATATACATACACACACACATACATATGTATGATGGGTCTCTTTCATTTTCTGTCAGGCTCACTCACAAAGCTCTGGTCATCCCAGGGCTATAAAAGAAGACACTCAAGTGCCACACAGTGAGATTGAACCAAGAACCATGTGGTTGGAAAGCAAACTCCTTACCACACAGCCACGCCTGTGTCTACAAGGTCTCCTGACTCGTCTAGGAGGAGTGTAACTCTAAATAAGGGCAAACTCTGGCTGAGAAAACCCCTGCAACATGATGTGTGTGTGTGTGTGCATGTGTGAGTATGTGTGTGTGTGTGGGTGGGTGTGTGTGTGCATGTGTGAGTATGTGTGTGTGTGTGCATGCATTTGTGTGTGTGTGTTTATCTTTATTTCTCTTTCGTATTCCTTTTTTTCACTCCTGCATCTTCTTTACTCTCTCTCCCTCTCTCTCCATCCCTTTTCTCTCTCTCTCTTCTTTAATATATTTCACATGTCTTCTCTTTCTTCTCTTCAGGTCAACAGGAAAAATTCAGATGGCCTTACCTTACTCATGGCTGCCTGTGAACAAGGCAATAAAGAGTTAATAACCTTATTGACAAAATCTGGCGCTGATCTCAACATCGGTGACAAAGACAAGAAGTGGACAGCATTGCATTATGCAGTGGTGAAGTAAGGCTTGAATTAACTAAAATCTACAGATCTGCTTTTGTTTCAAAATTTCTTGCAATTCCAGACAAATTGAATATCCAAAGATACCATAATAGTGGCAGTGTGACACGATAACAACATGATAGTAGTAACCAAATAACATCTTTTTCTCATTTTCTCCATGAATCCTCTTCATTGAATCACAAAAATCTTTTTCATCATTTCTTGCCATAACAGATTCTTTTTGTTTTGGAGATATTCTTTGAGATCCAACAGTTCTTAAGATTGACGCTGTGTGATTCAGTGTCCTCTCTTGATATTGATTTTGGAGAAATCGATCAATTTTTCTCCAAAGAAAATGTTATTTGAGATCTAAAACAAGAAGAAAGATCCTATAGCTTGTTATGGCAGTAAATAATATGTAAATAGATTGAAATGCAATAGATCGATACTAGGGTTATAATTATGGGTGACATTTTCATTTGACACTGCTCGAAAAAAATCCCATTTTCCGTAGCGGTGTCGTATGAAATTGTCACCCATAATTATAACCCTAGTATCGATCTATTGCATTTCAATCTATTTTAGATTTAGGGTTAGAGTTAGGGTGAATTAGGCTTAGGGTTAGGGGTGGGTGAAGGGTATCTTTTTTACTTCACAAATGTAAATAAACCTAATCTGTTTCTTAAACGAGGGACATATTCATACAGCACGGAATGTTTTCACTCCAAATAGACTCCAGCGATTGGTTAAAATTGCCAAATGCTTGAAATTAAAGTGGAAATATCTTACAACATATAGAATTTTCTCAATAAAGCCAAGAAAAAATGATGTTTTATAAACACATTCTACCAGTATACGAAGTTTAAAAGTGTTTAGTTAACTAGAAATTGTGTTGACATGTGCCGTTCAAAAGGAAAGATCCGTTTTTGTTTTTGGGATTGATGAGAAATCTGCCTTCGATCAGTTTGTCTATATTGTCAACATTCTCTCTCTTCACAAAACGATTTTCCTTCATTATATAGTTATATAATCTGTGACGATCTCTCTAATATGTGTGTATATTCTGCTAAAAGCAGTATTTGGTAGACATGAGAAGAAGCTATACATTGTGGGATGTATAAACTAAAACTCAAGATGGTCTTGCTGGGTCGAAAATATGTATACATTATACCTTCACCTATTAATATATGTATATACACACACATTTGTTTGCTGTATATTAAGATTACATTCATGAATATACACATTTCAGTTGCTCATATTTCTCTCTCTCTCTCTCTCTCTCTCTCTATATATATATATATATATATATCCATATAGGATGTTTTCATTTTGAGGGCCAGATTTTCCTAGTTAACTAAACAATTTGAAACTTCGTATACTGGTAGAATGTGTCAAAAGAAAACATTATTGTAAACAAAATTGAAAACAAAATTGTAATTCGTAACTTAAACGTAGTTTAATTTTAAGAATTTTAACCAATGAAATCGCAGCATTCGAGCTCAAATTATTTACCTCTTCTTCTGTCTTCTACATGTGCTAGAAATAACAGCTATATCTCTTAAATTGATTAATTTCGTCGCCCAATAAAAATATTAACGATATTTTTTGAATATTTTCTTTATTTTTTTTTACCAAAAAGGCTTCTCCCATGGTTTTGAATGACCAGAAACAACAAAAACAAAACAATAATATGCCTAAATCGGTCTCGAGTTTGCGCGTGGAGTGTGAGTCGTATTGTAAAAATTTGCGAAATATTTTTTCATAAAATGATGCCCCCAGCTTGTCGGAAGCTGTGATATAAATTGGGGAAAAATCCTCGACACCAGTGCGTAATTGGTACTTAATTTATCGACACCGAAACGATGAAACATAACCTCCCCCTTCTGGTTTATTTACCTTTTGTGCAAATTTGTTGCGGCAAGGGGCAAAACACGAACGTGGAATGTATGCTTGTGTGCGTATGTGTGTGTATGTATATGTCCGTTTGTATGTGTGTGTACGCTTATATATTAATTACTATGTGCTTGTGCAAATGTATATGCATGTGTTTGAGAGAGAGAGTGTGTGTGTGTGTGTCGTGCGTCTGCTATATTTCTTTATCAATATCGATAACGCAGCAATGCTGGGATTTCATTGGTTAAAATTCGAAGATATTGGGATTTCATTGGTTAAAATTCTTAAAATTAAACTACGTTTAAGTTACAAATTACAATTTTGTTTTCAATTTTGTTTACAATAATGTTTTCTTTTGACACATTCTACCAGTATACGAAGTTTCAAATTGTTTAGTTAACTAGGAAAATCTGGCCTTCAAAATGATATATATATATATCATCATCATCATCGTTTAACATCCACTTTCCATGCTAGCATGGGTTGGACGGTTCAACTGGGGTCTGGGAAGCCCGAAGGCTGCACCAGGTCAGTCAGATCTGGCAGTGTTTCTACAGCTGGATGCCCTTCCTAACGCCAACCACTCCGAGAGTGTAGTGGGTGATTTTATGTGCCACCGACACAGGTGCCAGACGAGGCTGGCGAACGGCCACGCTCGGATGGTGTTTTTTACGTGCCACCGGCATGGAGGCCAGTCAATGCGGTACTGGCTACGGCCACGTTCGGATGGTTTTCGTATGTGCCACCGGCACTGGTACCACAAAACTACAAATTCCATTAATGTTCATCGAGTTTGCTTTTGATTTTGTCCATTTTCACTTGCCTCAACAGGTCTTCACAAGTAGAGTTATGTGTCCCAAGAAGGAAGGTATGCATAGGTGCACTGACTACGTTCCAGGTAGGGGTCATGGCTTATGGCCTCACTTGTCCAGCCGGGTCTTCTCACGCACAGCATACTTCCAAAGGTCTCGGTCTTTGGTCATTTCCTCGGTTAGACCTAAAGAGTGAAGGTCATTCTTCACCACCTCGTCCCAGGTTTTCCTGGGTCTGCCTCTTCCACAGGTTCCCTCAACCGCCAGGGTGTGGCACTTTTTCACACAACTATCTTCATCCATTCTTACTACGTGTCCATACCAGCGTAGACGCCTCTCTTGCACACCACATCTGATGCTTCTTAGGTCCAACTTTTCTCTCAAGGCACTTACACTCTGTCTAGTATGAACACTGACATTACACATCCAACGGAGCATACTGACTTTATTTCTTGCAAGCTTATGCAAATCCTCAGCAGTCACGGCCCATGTTTCACTGCCATGTAGCATGGCTGTTCGCACACATGCGTCATACAGTCTGCCTTTTACTCTGAGCGAGAGGCCTTTTGTCACCAGCAGAGGTAAGAGCTCTCTGAACTTTGCCCAGGCTATTCTTACTCTAGCTGTTATACTTTCGGCACATCCACCCCTGCTACTGACTTGGTCACCTAGGTAACGGAAACTATCAACTATTTCAAGTTTTTCTCCCTGGAATGTGACGGAAGATGGTCTCTGCGCATTTTCAGTGTTTATTGCACCAGAGCATCTGCCACATACAAAAACTATTTTCCTAGTTAGCCTTCCTTTGACATTGCTGCACCTCTTATGTGTCCATAGCTTACACTTGGTGCATCTTATAGAGTTCCTACCTACGCCTTTTCTACAGATTGAGCAGGGCCATCTACCTGATGACGTTTGAAATTTGTCTACCTTCCTACTTATTAGGACTTTGGTTTTAGCTAGATTGACTCTAAGGCCCTTTGATTCTAATCCTTGCTTCCACACCTGAAACTTCTCCTCGAGTTCCGATAGTGATTCAGCAATTAGAGCAAGGTCATCAGCATAGAGGAGCTCCCAGGGGCATCCTGTCTTGAATTCCTCCGTTATTGCCTGGAGGACTATGATAAACAGGAGGGGGCTGAGGACTGAGCCTTGGTGGACCCCAACCTCCACCCGAAATTCTTTGCTGTACTCGTTGCCAACCCTCACCTTACTAACAGCGTCCCTGTACATGGCACGCACAGCTCTCACTAACCATTCATCTATACCTAGTTTCCTCATTGACCACCAGATAAGGGAACGGGGGACCCTGTCAAAGGCTTTCTCCAAGTCAACGAAAGCCAGGTACAGAGTTTTATCTTTCGCTAGGTATTTCTCCTGCAGCTGTCTCACCAGAAATATGGCATCAGTGGTGCTTTTCCCTGGCACGAAACCAAACTGCATCTCATCTAGGTTGACTCTCTCTCTTATCAGTTGGGCTATGACGCTTTCCATAACCTTCATTACCTGATCCAACAGCTTGATACCTCTGTAATTACTTGTATCTAGAGTGTCACCCTTACCTTTGTAGCAGTTGACTATTATGCTACTACACCAGTCATTGGGTATGACTCCTTCGTGTATCACCTGGTTAACTATATTGGTGACTAGGCCATAGCCGACACTGCCAGATATTTTGAGCATCTCAGCAGTAATTCCTGATGGGCCTGGGGCTTTCCCTGTCTTCATGCTTCTAATTGCCTAAACTACAATGGAACTGTCAACTCGGATAGCTGGTCCCTCTATTGGGTCGATATTCGGCAGACTCTCTTTATCCCATTCATTCTCTTTGTTGAGCAACCTTTCATAGTGGCATCTCCAAACCTCTCTCTTTGCATCCTCATTCAGTGCAAGTGAACCATCATCCATGCGAACACATTTCTCTCCTACCACATCACGATTCTCTCTCACACACTGTCTTGCAACACGAAACACCTCAAGTCTTTGGTCCTCACGGCAC
>NW_021835056.1:5000-42899 GCF_006345805.1 Octopus sinensis | reverse complement strand
GAACATTCTTACCTCGACGACTTCACGTACACATTAAACAGTATTCTTATTTTTATTACTGTTGTTATATATCAGTCTTTTTTAAATCATGTTTTTATACATTTAAACTCATCACCCTCTTAAGGGACATAAATAGTTTAAGCTGTTTTTAATGTCTTTATACAATTTGCATGAAAATTTTACAAAGAAAAAAATACTTAAAATAAGTAATATTGTTTTTTAGTTTTTTCCTAAAAAAAATTTACTCACACAAGAAAAATATGAGAAAATGGAAATCACTTTATTTTATAATTTAATGTTCTGTAGTGCTGAAAGATAAATAGTTTTTGATTTTATTGCCAATAAATGAGTGAAGATGGCGAAGGTTTTACAGAGGGGAAGTTTAAAGTGTAATTTTCTCATTGTAAACGTTCGACAAGATAACAATTAATTGAAAAACGTTGATGTACAACAGAGCTTCGTGTTTCGTTATTTCCCTAGATTCTGTTGGAGAAATTGATTTTTTCGGAAAGAAAGAAAGCAAACGAGGAAGAAATAAAAGAAAATAGGAGGAGAAAGAATGAGAAAGAGAGCGAAACGAAGAGCGCATTTGAGGTAGCGAGCAAGAAAAGAAGGACGGAAGAAATAAATACAATCTTTAAAAAAAAAAAAATGAAAAAAGAAATAGTATAATAAAAATTTTAAACCAACAAAAAAAGACTAAGAAAATATATCTCTTTCATGTTTTCATCAAGATTAAGAGGACAAATGAAGAACCCCAAAGGTAAATAGTTTAATCAGATTGAAGGTAACGATAGGGGGAACCAAATCAGTTTCGCAGACAAAGGGTAAGAGGGTAATTCAGACGATTCTGTATCGTCGTTGTTCTGTGCTCTCTGATGCAGAATAAAAATAGTTAACAACATTAATGTATAACAAAGTTGGAAATAGAAGAACAAACAGATGAGAAACAAAAGGCGAGTGCTGCCGTGTTGCAGTTGTAGTAGATTTATATGCTAATGTGGAGGGCAATTTATAAAATAAATTATTATAATTTAAATGAAATTTAACAAAATAATATCGCAGCTTCATTTTCAACTGATTAGGATGCATGCAAACACACATGGGTGTGTGAGTTCATAAACACACACACATACACACAACACACACACACACACACACACACACACACATCTATATATACATATACGTATATACGTATGTGTATGTGCATATATATGTATATATGTGTGTGCATATATATATATACTAAAAAATACAATATTTCCTGAGTGGCTGTGTGGTAAGTAGCTTGCTTACCAACCGCATGGTTCCTGGTTCAGTCCCACTGCGTGGCACCTTGGGCATTTGTCTTCTACTATAGCCTCGGGCCGACCAAAAACTTGTGAGTGGATTCGGTAGACGGAAACTGAAAGAAGCCCGGCGCATATATGCATATATATATATATAATGTATGTGTGTGTATATGTTTGTGCGTCTGTTTTTGTTCCCCCAACATCGCTTGACAACCGATGCTGTTGTGTTTACGTCCCCGTAACTTAGTGGTTCGGCAAAAAGAGACCGATAGAATAAGTACTAAGCTTACCAGGAATAAGTTCTGGGGTCGATATGATCGACTAAAAGTGGTGCTCCAGCATGGCCGCTGTCAAATAACTGAAACAATAAAAGAGTAAAGCTGACGAAAATTTTCAGCGATATTGTGGCATTTTTGTGTATTTTTGACTCTTATTTCTAGCAACATTGGTACTGTATTGTACCTTTAATTATGAATTTATATACGTACCTTTATGGTTTTTATGGTTGCTGGCCAATTATATTATAATTTTTATATCAATAATAAAATCTTAATTTATGATATATATATATATATATATATCATATATATATATATATATATTATATATATATAAATACCGTTCTGTGTGCATGGCATTTATATTTTATACCACGTTAAGCAGTTTGCAATTTCATTTCATGATTGCAGTAACATTATTATTGAAGTTGAAAGCCGAACACTATTGCCAGCTCGATCATGAGTTGTCTGAGTCTTGAAAGCTGCGAGAAAAATTTAATAGATAAAAAAGATTAAAAAACTAAAATCGTAAAACTTTAAAAAATCATATATCACATGTATATGAAAATTATTATTTTGAAATCACTAATGTTGATTATCATCGCATTAACATATTTTTATCACATTTTTATTGCCGTATTAACGAAGCACGCCATAATTTATGTTTACTGAGGTACCTTTACTCTATTTGAAGAATATCGAATGGTGTTCAAAATTGAAAATCCACCATATTGTTTTTAAAGCAAACGCTGTTTAAATTAAACACAAACCAGAAGGTACTTCAAATATCTAGTTCCATATGCATGCCGATCATTCAACGTTGTTGCAATTTAACAAGTGATAAATATTTTTCGTACAGATAGCATTGGGACCAAATGTAATGGAAAGCAAGAATATGAAAGTGTACATAGTTACGCCTTTATTATACAAGATCATAAAGAATATAGATAGAGATTATAATGAGTTTTGTACGTTAAAATATCCAAGGGAAATTTTCATCTGAGAAGTAGCCAACTAGCACGGAAACTTGTCAGAAAACAATCCTCTTTACTTTTAGTGTGGTAAAAATATAAGGAGATAATTTATATCGCTTGATATTCTGCAGAGTAGGCTATAGCATCAGTACACAAACTATGCGAAATACACGCTGGTTATTCATAAAGAACTTACAATGAATGCTCGGTATATTTGTGTAGTTTGTTCAAAACATCCCGGGTTGTGCGTGACTTAAAAAGCAATTGACATGAATAGTCGTCGACCACAGAAGAATATCAGATTATTTTTAACTGACTGGTAGCATAACCAGTCAGCAATCATATCGAGATCGTCATTTTCTCTTTCTGTGTATGAAGACAATATTAATATTGGTTTATACTTGTTTATATTTCAGAGACTCGCGTTAAAACCAGTGTTACCTTACACCTTACATTCATTTCACTCTAGATATGATGCCAATAATTACACATACATACTTACATACATACATCATACATACATACATACATATATATATATAATATATATACATACATACATACATATATATATATATATTATATATATATATATATATTATATATGAATTTAAATAAAAAGGTGAAAATTGAATATTAATTTGAATTATAATATCAATTTCAAACCATTTGCCTAGCATATTGATAAATCTGAAGATTCAGAAAAATTATATTACATATATATAAGAGGGATGACCACTAAGTGGACATCCATTATCCTAGGTGTAGACCCCATATGGTCTGACCTCTAAGAAAAGATTGTTCTCAAGAAAATTCAGCACACATTATTGAACATAAATATATATCAAAACACTAAGGCTTTTAACATATCAATCCCAAAGCCATAAGACAAAAAAAAATAATATATATATATGCAAAAGGTGATGAAACCTGCAAGGGCAATATAAATGGGATCATAGAAGGAAAAAGAAACATGGAATAAATTTATGCATAATTTTATGCATATAAAAGGTTGAAACGCATAAAAAATAATATTAAAAATACAAGACACTAGAAAATATCTATTCGGAGGTCAGACAACCACGAAGTGAAATATACTTCAATAGAATTTTCCTGATGAAAGGGCTATTGTCTGTTTGGTTCCCTAATGTTTGATGCATTATTGAAATTTGACGATGTATTTTGAAACGGCCGTAGAAATTAACTCTGAATATACATTTTTCTGGTTTTTCGTCTTATATCTTAATATTGTTTAATTTTTATCGTTTTCAACATTTTAGTCGCCGATTATATGCATAGATTTACTCCAAGTGATTTTGCCTCATACGATTCTATCTATATTGGCTTTGCAGATTTTATCACATTTTGTATATCGATATATATATATAAATACTTTTATTCTTTGAGGATTTATATGTTGAATGCCCTGGTGTTTTAATATGTATTTATCTTCAATATTGTGATGACATGAGGTTACTATAAAGTCGTTTAACCAACTAGGACGTTTGTTGATTGTATTCATTTTGAATACATTTTGAATTCATTTTCTTTCTCTCGGTTTTATTTGATCATTCTACCTGCAGCCTTATATTTATTTTTCTGTGTCTATTAGAAAAGCTAAATTATGATAATTATATATATATGTATGGATATCTGATGTCTGTATAAATATATATACATATATACGTATATATATATATATATATATATGTATATATGTATGTATGTATGTATGTATATATAGATATATATATATATATATATATATAATATATATATATATATATATATATATATATATATATATATATATACATATATATACATATATGTATATATTGTTATATTTCGGAATGGTCATTTTGCCAGTTTAGCCAATAAAAACACACGCACTATATATTTGGTGTTATTTTGCTTCAGTGTTATTTATTTTTTACATTAATCTTAATCTTATTTCGGCCAGAGTTCTTTCGTCACACTCCTGTGACCGCATCAGTGGTCCTTTATTTGCTTCTTTCTTATTTTGTCCATGTGTTTACATCCACTTATTATTATCATTACGTATGCTTGTATGTATGTATAACAACAATACTAGTAATAATAATAATGATAAATAAAAAAATCTTTTAAATTAAACAAAAAAAAACTTATATAGTTATTTATTTCTCTTTGTTTATTTATCTGTGTATTTTATTTATTATGTTTTCGGTTTTGTTTATATTGTAACCAGTTTATGGGGATCCTCTATCGTCATATGTTGTGGTGGGTGCTAGTGTTCCATTCCAGTTTCCTATTCAGGCTGGGTTATCTTATATTATGTATGTAGCTTCTGTAATTTGTCTGATTGTTGCATCTGTTCTATGTGTGGACAAGATTTTAACTTCTATGTTGTTGATTGATCCCCCGTGTTCCTGTTCGGCGTGTTGGTACAGAATCGAAGAGCTTTTGCCTTCCTTAAGAACTCTGGCCGAAATAAGATTAAGATTAATGTAAAAAATAAATAACACTGAAGCAAAATAACACCAAATATATAGTGCGTGTGTTTTCATTGGCTAAACTGACAAAATGACCATTCCGAAATATAACATATTGTTTTCAACACACGACGTCCACATAAAAAAATATTGCACAACAAATGTATATGTATATACTATATATATATATATATATATATATACTATACAATATTATATAATATATATATATTATATATATGTATATATGTATACATATATATATATATACATACATATATATATATATGTATATATGTATACATATATATATATATACATACTATATATATAATATATAGATATATATATATATATATACATATACATATATAATATATATATATATTATTACATATTATATATATATATATATATATATAATATAAATCTATCCAATACACCATACATACATACATACATACATACATACATACATACATACATACATACATACATACATACATACATACACACAATATAAATACATGCATACAGGTGAAGTCGCGTGGCCTAATAGTTAGGAAGTTGCACACACGCTCGCTAGATCGTGGGATCCTTACCCGAATCGGTGGAGTGAAACACTTGGTCTCACATCGCTCCCTTTTGCTCAGCTGTAAATGGGTAACCCTCCGACGGAATAGACCTCTGAAGAGGAGGCTATTTCGAATGGTGCCACTCCGCCTACGGCCGGCATCATTCGAAAGATAAGACAATGCGAAGCGCATTGTGACTAGTAGTGTAGAGCAACAACCGATATTCTGGTCGAAACCTTTATGTATGTATGTATGTTTGTATGTATGTAGGTATTTGTGTATCTATTTATGTTTGTATGTATGTATGTATGCACGTTTCTGTGTGTATGTGTGTGTGTGTGTGTGTGTGTGTGTCTGCACGTGCGTGTGTGTGCATGAGTGTATTAATAGTCATACACAGAATGCATGTTTCACCAAGCAAAACTACGTTGTGTAAAATATACTGTGTTTACTGAGGTTTCGCAGAAGATTGAAGCAGAATGGAATGTCATCAGATCAAAGACTTTAATCCCAATTTGCATTAATCCATCCCTAAAAATAAACCAGTGCATGCACACGCACGCACGCACGCACGCAGGCACACTCGTACGTGCACACACAAGTGTTTAGATCGTGTGTGTGTGTGTGTGTACGTTTTAGAATACGAAATGTGATTGTACAACAATTTTTGTATATGTTTTAATGTGTCATATACTAAAAACAGAATCTTATAGCTTGCACAGAAAAACTTATATACAGAAAGACACGCATTTACACACGAGAGCCATATTCCCTGTACTGCACTCTTACACTTTATACTCTCAGATAAACATACTGACACACAAAGAATACAAACGTAGATAGTGCAGAAACGTACATGCTTAGGATGTACCCGTAAACAATGGCGCAGACATACGTTAGCAAACACGCATACGCACATACATATATACACACATACATGCACACATATATAAATATACATATATACATACATATGTATATATAAATACACATATATATATATATGCTTGCATGTTGCATATATATCCACTTAGATACGTATTAGAAAGTATGTCCATGGATATCAGAAGCAAGCAAACGCTTGCATTATATATCCACATGAAAACACAAACACGGGAGCACGGACATACACACCTACAGACGCAGTAACGCACACACACACACACATCACACACAATCACACGCACGCACCACGCGCACACGCTAGTACATGTGTATAAATATATATATATATATATATATATATATATATATATATATAGATATATATATGTATATGTATATACTATATATAATGGAGGAGTGTGTGTGTGTGTGTGTGTGTGTGTGTGCGTGCGTGTGTGTATGTATGTGAGCGTGCATATGTGTCTGTGTGTGCGTGTGTGGGTATGTATAGTCATATTTATGTATATATATATATATATGATATAATATAGGTATATATATATATATATATATATGGTATATGTACACATCTAAATATATATAAATATATATATGTATATATGTATGTATGTATGTATGTATAAACTTTATACAGATGTTGTAGAATCTCCTTTGATATAATCTTTATTCGATTTCTGATAAAACTGCAACTGAGGAGAAAAAAGTGGGATTTAATACCCGAAAATAAAGGATTAATGCTAAATGAAACACACAAACTTACACACATACACACAGACAGATAGAAATACAGAAACACACCCATGCACACGCACACAAATATATATATATATATATATATATAATATATGCATATATATATATATACATAAATATGACTATACATACCCACACACGCACACACAGACACATATGCACGCTCACATACATACACACACGCACGCACATACACACACACACACACACAACACACACACACACACACACACACTCCTACATTAAGATTCTGAGTCTTTCTATTCCTAGTATATACATACATGTTATGTTTCTTCTTCTTTTTCAGAGTTTCTTTTGTGTTACTGCAATTCAGTTGTTGAAATTTTGGGACTACAAATTGTAATGAGTATGTATATGCTTCCGATAGTTTTCATCTCCACATTGGATGGTATGTGTTGTAGTGAATCATATATTATTTGATAATTATTAAATATAAGAGTTTTTGTGAGCTGTTATAGAATTGAGCCGATGTATAAGCGCTTGCGTATGCGTTTGCGTGTGTAGATAGATTGGTATATATTATATATATATATATATATATATATATACGTATGTACATGTACATGTGCGTATGTATGTAGGCATGTATGTATGTATACATACACACACATATGTTAGGGGGAAAGGATATCAAAAACCAAGGCAGGACCAGTATCTCAAGTCATTTATAATGATTTAATTAGGTTAAAGTGGGTTCCCATTGTTCTAATACTCGTCCTGAATTGGTCTTTGTTGTCCTTTTCTTCTAATATATACCTGCTAACATACAAGCCCAATACAGATCCCTAGCTCCAGCCTCAGCTGTGAAATATACATATATGAAGCTTGCAAACTCAGGTTCGAGTATTGCTATCGCCTGATCGAAATCCCATTGTCATTTTTGTGATTGATCTTACTTGTTTTCAAGTGATATCTGTGCATGATGAATTTTAAATATAAAACCTGTCAAAGGACGGAGAGTTTATGAGTAGTCATGGGCATTCGACAATATGTATGCATGTATGTATGCATGTAGGTATGCGCAAGAAGGGAAATATTTGGGTTGGTGTCCAGGCGCGCGGTTGGCCCAATAGAAGACTTCTCTGTTGTTGTCATAACATCTCTGTAGGAAAGGGAAACTCTTGAAAGAAAACCTGTGAGACACTGACAATATTCGATGATGTAGACAAGTTCTTATTTTCCAGTTTATGATGACCATGTTTTTTTTTTTTTATTTTGGTGGGGCGATGGAACAAGATGCTTTGCAATCTCTGAGGAATGTATCAAATGGGGCCAAAAACCGATCGGATATATTTTCCCGCTACCGATTTTTGACCGTGCGGAAAGTGTAAAAGATCGCATTTACATGCATGTAGTAATCAACTGACATGGTGATGAGATTTTCAGAAATTTGTAATATCTATATTATGTTTTAAGGTGGCGGCGTGGCAGAATCCTCAGCACGCCGGAGAAAATGCTTACATTCTAAATTCAAATACCACCGTGGTCGATTTTACCTTTCATTTTGTCGGGACCGACAAAAAAAATGTACTTTTCTGAGCACTAAGATAGATGTAATCAACTTATCCACTACCCCGAAACTACTGGCCTTTAGCCAAAATTTGAAACGAATTTTACAGTTTGATTTAACGTTCGTTTTTATTATAAGAATTGAACATTTTGAAAATTCCGAGTGAAAAAAAATACCTCGGAGATATATGCTTGGTGATGTCTCATTTGTGTAACTACACATACGTAATAAATTTCTCCATGGATTGACAAAAGCGCGTTGAAAAATGATGGAACGAGGCCAAGACGTTCCACATTTTATTTCTTACAAACAAGTCGAAAAAAATGTGTGCTTAAATATGGCCATTCATTCTGATTACACTCACAAGGACAGCTAATTAAATTATTCTACTTGCATACAGTATACACGAAATACGTCGTCTAGACTTTCAATAATTAATGTTTCAGCCATTAGTGATGTTTTCGTACGCTAATAGTACTCGTTAATGGAGAATATTTTAAACACACATTCTTTATTTATAGCATTTCGAGTCAGGGTAAATTTCGTAGGAAGGCACGACAGGAGGTGTTGTTTTCTGTCAACTGAAATGGAGCTATAACATATAACATGTCGGAAGCGTTCTTACGAGTATCCTCGTATAAATATACGTATGTACATGTACATGTGCGTATGTATGTAGGCATGTATGTATGTATACATACACACACATATGTTAGGGGGAAAGGATATCAAAAACCAAGGCAGGACCAGTATCTCAAGTCATTTATAATGATTTAATTAGGTTAAAGTGGGTTCCCATTGTTCTAATACTCGTCCTGAATTGGTCTTTGTTGTCCTTTTCTTCTAATATATACCTGCTAACATACAAGCCCAATACAGATCCCTAGCTCCAGCCTCAGCTGTGAAATATACATATATGAAGCTTGCAAACTCAGGTTCGAGTATTGCTATCGCCTGATCGAAATCCCATTGTCATTTTTGTGATTGATCTTACTTGTTTTCAAGTGATATCTGTGCATGATGAATTTTAAATATAAAACCTGTCAAAGGACGGAAGAGTTTATGAGTAGTCATGGGCATTCGACAATATGTATGCATGTATGTATGCATGTAGGTATGCGCAAGGAAGTGGAAATATTTGGGTTGGTGTCCAGGCGCGCGGTTGGCCCAATAGAAGACTTCTCTGTTGTTGTCATAACATCTCTGTAGGAAAGGGAAACTCTTGAAAGAAAACCTGTGAGACACTGACAATATTCGATGATGTAGACAAGTTCTTATTTTCCAGTTTATGATGACCATGTTTTGTTTTTTTTATTTTGGTGGGGCGATGGAACAAGATGCTTTGCAATCTCTGAGGAATGTATCAAATGGGGCCAAAAACCGATCGGATATATTTTCCCGCTACCGATTTTTGACCGTGCGGAAAGTGTAAAAGATCGCATTTACATGCATGTAGTAAATCCAATGACATGGTGATGAGATTTTCAGAAATTTGTAATATCTATATTATGTTTTAAGGTGGCGGCGTGGCAGAATCCTCAGCACGCCGGAGAAAATGCTTACATTCTAAATTCAAATACCACCGTGGTCGATTTTACCTTTCATTTTGTCGGGACCGACAAAAAAAATGTACTTTTCTGAGCACTAAGATAGATGTAATCAACTTATCCACTACCCCGAAACTACTGGCCTTTAGCCAAAATTTGAAACGAATTTTACAGTTTGATTTAACGTTCGTTTTTATTATAAGAATTGAACATTTTGAAAATTCCGAGTGAAAAAAAATACCTCGGAGATATTGCTTTGGTGATGTCCTCATTTGTGTAACTACACATACGTAATAAATTTCTCCATGGATTGACAAAAGCGCGTTGAAAAATGATGGAACGAGGCCAAGACGTTCCACATTTTATTTCTTACAAACAAGTCGGAAAAAATGTTTGTGCTTAAATATGGCCATTCATTCTGATTACACTCACAAGGACAGCTAATTAAATTATTCTACTTGCATACAGTATACACGAAATACGTCGTCTAGACTTTCAATAATTAATGTTTCAGCCATTAGTGATGTTTTCGTACGCTAATAGTACTCGTTAACGGAGAATATTTTAAACACACATTCTTTATTTATAGCATTTCGAGTCAGGGTAAATTTCGTAGGAAGGCACGACAGGAGGTGTTGTTTTCTGTCAACTGAAATGGAGCTATAACATATAACATGTCGGAAGCGTTCTTACGAGTATCCTCGTATAAATAACTGCAATAACTGTCAAGGACTAACATATACTGTTCTAATTTGAAGGCGGCGAGCTGGCAGAAACGTTAGTACGCCGGGTGAAATTCGTAGCCGTATTTCGTCTGTCGTTGCTTTCCGAGTTCAAATTCCGCCGAGGTCGACTTTGCCTTTCATCCTTTCGGGGTCGATAAATTAAGTACCAGTTACGCACTGGGATCGATGTAATCGACTTAATCCCTTTGTATGTCCTTGTTTGTCCCCTCTGTGTTTAGCCCCTTGTGGGTAGTAAAGAAATATATACTGTTCTAATTGTTAGTGAAGGATCTTTTACATTTTATACTTATGTAAAAAAGAAAAGATATTCACCACTCTAGCTTTTCTCTATGCAAGAAAATGAACACTGCACATCTTTATTAATAAGTATTAAAATGAATAAGGCGGCGAGCTGGCAGAATCATTAGCACCCCGGGAAAATGTTTTGCAGCATTTCGTCCGCCTTTACGTTTTGACTTCCAGTGCCATCGAGGACGAATTTGCCTTTTAACCTCTCGGAGATTGATAAAATAAGTACCATATGACGATTTAAAAAATTTTATTTATGCGCCCTTTTCAAGCCTAGCCAGGCTCATAGCCCGGTTTCCCGGTTTCTGTGGGGTATGTGTCCCCCCCCCCCAGCAGCTGGACGGGACGCCAGTTCATCGCTGCGTTACTCAAGAAACAGGAAGAGAGAGTGAAAGAAAGTTGGGGGAAAGAGTACATCATCATCATCATTGTTCGACCGTGGTCGAGACAATGGAATTTACCATGCTACGCCAGACTTCACGGTCCATCATGGCATTACGGAGGTCCTTTTGCTGGATGCCTGTATCCCTGGAGATTACATCTCTAGGAATACAGAGTACAACAGGGGTCGTTAACACCCCCCTGCCGGAGCCTCGTGGAGCTTTAGGTGTTTTCGCTCAATAAACACACACAACGCCCGGACTGGGAATCGAAACCGCGATCCTCCGACCGCGAGTCCGCTGCCCTAATCATTGGGCCATTGCGCCTCCAAATGACCATTGGGATCGATGAAATCGACTTATTCTCTCGACCGAAATTACGAGCCTCGTGCCAAAATTTCATACCAATAAGTATTAAAATTTTTATGCAAAATATATACCTAATTATGATTGGCAGCCATTGCTGTGAGGGTTAGAAATTTGCTTTGCAAACTCGTGGTTTAGAGTTCAATTACACCCCACGACGCACTGGGAAAATGTCTTCTACGATACCCCCGTGTCAACCGATACCTTGTGAATAACTGTGGTTGATGGAAACTAAGTGGAAAGTCTCTGAGAGTGTATTTGTTTGTGTAACCGCCCCCCGCCATCGCTTCACAACCGGTGCTTGTCTGTTTATCTCTCCTTAAAGTAAAATCTGACAACCAAATGTTACGCTGTCATGTTTTAAGGGAATATCGATCTGTAGATATCTATTTCTTTACTACCCACAAGCGGCTAAACACTGAGGAGAAACAAACAAGGACATATAAACGGATTAAGTCGATTATATCGACCCCAGTCTGTAACTGGTACTTAATTTATCGACCCCGAAAAGATGAAAGGTAAAGTCGACCTCGGCGGAATTTGAACTTAGAACGTAGCGGCTGACGAAATACCGCAAAGCATTTCGCCCGGTGCGCTAACGTTTCTGCCAGCTCGCCGCCTTGTTGATCTGTAGATATCAAGTTGATGTACAATTATTTGAGTTTACATTTAAATTGTTCCTGTTTACTTATTTCTCAATCTTACGCAGTCCTCCCAGCCACACACACACCCCAGTCTCAACTATAACAAAGATTCTTATTACTTTCTTTTCTCTCTCTCTCTCTCTCTCTCTCTCACCAAGCGTTACTCTTTGTGGTATCCACTTGTGTATCTGTACCATTTACAATCTCCCCTTGTCTCTCTGTCTATATATTTTTCTTCCAACATTATCTCGTTTCTTTTTTCATTCTCCTCATTCCTCGAACATTTTAAAGTTTAATCTTAAAACATAGATACAATCCAGTCTATTATTGTGCATATACAAATCTCAAGTGGATGTATTATTTTAAGTTACATTTAGAAAGTAATGTACTTCCATTTCACTGCAAATATTAATCCTTTTGCTGAATGACGACGATACGTCAATATCCCCTGAATATTCCCGATATAACTATTTAACCTTCTTATGATATCCTGTATGGAAAATCTAAATATTGGTGACAGCAGTTTGTCTTATACAAATGTACATCAATATTGCATTTCGTGTATATCATACGAGATTTTATTTATTTATTTATTTATTTATTTATTGGTGGATGGTGGAGGGGAATAAGTAATTACACCAAAAATTCTATTAATAGAATCTCAGAAATAATGGAATATCTTTTAAGCTTACCAAATGTTTTTTTTTTTTTACTTTCATCTTTTACATGTTTCAGTCATTAGACCGCGGCCATGCTGGAGCACCACCTTAACAATTTTAAACGATCGGATCGACCCCAGGTGGGTGGTATTCTTTTTTGATCGGTCTCGTTTTGGAGAACTGCTGTGTTACGGGGAGGTAAACATACCCTCACTGGGTGTCAAGCGATGGTTGGCAACAAATACACACACACACATACACGCACAAACATACACACTCACACACATAAACACACATGTATATATATTGCCAATTTTGTACAAGATATTGTAGATCTTTAGCTGGGATAAAAAGTCACATTCAATCACAGCACCAGTAACAGTTAAGGATCGTGCAATGGCCATACTCGATAACGAGGGGGCAGCCAGACTGATAATAATAATAATATATATATATATATGTATAACAAGAGGGCAGCCAGAATAATAATAATAATAATAATAATAATAATATATATATATATATATATATATATATATATATTATTATTATTATTATTATTATTATTATTATTATTATTATTATTCTGGCTGCCCCCTCGTTATCGAGTATGGCCATATATTCAAAGGACTCGAAATAAACAGGTACAAAGTGTAGGCGCTAGTGTGGTTGTGTTGGTTAGAAACTTGATTACCAAACATTTTGTCTAGAGTTCAATCCCTCCGAGCTTCTTTTGAGCTTTGAAATATATAGTCGAACCGAACATATCAACTGAATTTTTGAAAAATCAGGCACTTATTCTATCGCTCTTTTGTGATGAAAAACTATGTTACGAACAAATTCAAACACAACGATACACACACACATTCATACGGCGAGCTTCTTTGAGCTCCCTTCTACCAAATCCACTCACAAGAATTTGGTCGGCCGGGGACTATCGTCGAAGACATCCGCGTAGTGAGATTGAACTATAGACAAAATGTTTGGTAATCAATTTTCTAACCTACGCAGCCACACCAGCGCCTACATTGTTTATTTCGAGTCCCTGGGTAAATAGCGTAGTTCAGAATTGAATCAAAGTTGTTTTCTTTTGGCAGGACCACGTTGTTTCACATTTTGCCTTTAACAAATATATCGGATTCAAATTTTGATACAAGATCGGCAGTTCCGGGGAAGGGGCCATGTCGATTACATCGATCCCAAAACTCAACTGGTGCTTATTTCATTCATCCCGAAAGTATAAAAAGCAAAGTCGACACCGGCTGGATTTGAACTCAGAACGTAAAGACGAACGAAGTGCTGATAAGTATTTTTCTCGGCGTGCTATCGATTCTGCCAGCTCACCGCCATATACTCTACAAAATATATGAATATATTACAAATCAATAACAAAATTGGATTTATGATATGGCACAACTTCTCGAATTTACATAAAAATATTGAACATTGGTGCAAGCATGACTGTGTAGTTAAGAAGCTGGATTTGCATCCAAGTTGTTTCTGGTTCAATCCACCTGTTACCGTTCTGGGATAAATGTCATTTTTTATTACCCCCGGATCTACTAATGCATTATGAGTGAATTTTGTCAAAGGAAGCCCGTTGTATATATAAATATTATCCGAGGTGTACAGTATCATATGTTTATTACGGCCGATCTTACCCATCGGTTTCGCGCTAGGGATTCAACAGAGTGTTAGGCAACAATCCGATTATGTACCCTTACGCTTATCAGAGGTAGCCGATATGGAATGAAATACGGCGACTATTCGTAAAGAAGAAAAATTTTGACAGTGACCTCAAAAGATTCGGCCAGTTCAACCATCGATGGACTCGCACCATTTTACGTTAATCTGATGAGTTACTTTACAAAATTGTAGTGTAAACTATCAATATAAACTCAGAAAATACCAGTTACTACTGACAGTAAAAATAAATAGCTACACCTGGTAGCGAATAATGTTATTCGAGTGATAATGCAAGTCTTGTGTATGAATAATTTATCAAATACAAGCCGTTGCACATAACACTGGTGGACGCGCATAGCTTAGTAATTTGGGTGTTGTGGTTTCGATTCCTGTACCGGGTGATGCCTTGTGTTCTGGAGCAAAGCCCTTCATATAACGTTGCTCCCGTCCACTCAGCTGGCAGAAATGAGTATTTCTGCGACAGACCACCGTCCAACTCATGGGGAGGGGGAAAATATATGCCATAAAATTCTGTAAAACATGCATAAGTGTTGCGCAGGAGTTTTATCTTCTTATTGTTATCACATAACACTTACCAACACATAAAACCAAAGCCTAGATAAAATGGAAATATAGCATGCCAACACTAAGTATTCTGGCATTAACAGTGGTTTTTTTTTAATTTTGAAGTGCTATGGTTCAGCTCATAACGAAGTTTGTAATTTTGGTACAAGTCCAGAAATTTTGAAATGAAGGGCAAGTCGATTATATAGACCGCGTTGCTCAACTGGTACTTATTTTCTCAACACCTAAAGAATGAAAGGTAAAGTCGACTTAGGCTGGATTTGAACTGAGAACGTAAAGAAACAAAAGAAATGTCATTCAACATTATGACCGACGCTCTGAAGATTCTGCCAGCTAGCCACCTTGTTCTACTGAGAAACACAACAAAACACGAACAAAACACGTAAAAGCATGGCCAAAACCAGACATCACAAACAGTATTTTATTCACTTTAGCTACACGATTCTATATACAAAATATTGCACCCAAGTAAAGTGAAAATCCATCTAACAGTTCATTTTAAACCACCTGCTATCTCAATAAGCAATATGTTTGTAAGTCTGTAGATATATATGTGTAATAATACAATTTCATAAAGTTTTGGTACAATAGAATTTGAAATTAATTCAGTTAAAAATTACATTTTTATTATATTATATGCAGATAATTAGGTTTAATATTTATAACTTGTATATATCTATTCAGAGCAGGTGAGACTCTGTTACTCAATTTCAATTCACAGATTATAGTCAAAGAAATAGAAATAACGGAGAGAAGAGAATTCCAGCAGAGTAGGATCTCTTTTGAAAACTGTCTGTTGTATGAATGATTTACAGGTGCCCTTGGAGAATTAGTCGCAGCGGGAGATAAGGGAAGAAAACAGACTGGCACATTAAAAGATGATCATATCAATACAAGAGATACAGAGCAACAGGGACAATTATTTTTCTATGTTATTTATGTCTGAGAAACTAGATGGAATATTAGCCGATTCGGTATAGCGCGTAAACAAAATTCATTGCCATATTTAGTTACATTCCTTTATATGTTAACTGCCTTTTACCTTTTAGAGTTAATAGAATATTTAAAAATAAAGTACTACAGGTTGGGCGGTCTATTCGGTAAAAATCCTCACCAAAGTATGTGGGGCTATGGCAATGTTAACGATTGTTGTTGGGAATGAGAAAGTAAACTAATGTGGTGAATAGCATTATTGTAAGTACTGTCTCGAGTCATACGGCTGATTGGACCGATTAATCAGTTTACATGGAATATATTAGCGGACCGGAGGCGCAATGGCCCAGTGGTTAGGACATTGGACTCGTGATTGTAGGATCGCGGTTTCGATTCCCAGATCGGGCGTTGTGAATGTTTATTGAGCAAAAACACCTAAAGCTCCACGACGCTCCGGCAGGGGGTGGTGATCTTTCACCACTCTTTCTCCCACTCTTTCTTCTGACGGCCTGCTCGCTTAGCCAGCAGGGTGGCATCGTTTGAAGGCTAAAACAATGGGAAGCGCATTGTGACCAGCGATGTGCAGCAACATCTGATGGCCTGGTCAGTCACGGTGATATAGCGGACCAAGATCACAATATCCCCACTTGAACAGGACACCACTGTGATGCCATGTTAATCATTTTTAACTGAGTTGACAGCAGCAACGAGAAATGAAGACTTTTGTTCAGGAAAACAGTTCGTCGAAATCATAATTATTCGATCGTGACAGTACTAAACACTAAGTCACGCGCTTCTAGCTGGTAACACTCTAGCGATGCGTGAAAACATTTTGCAAAACAGAATCACATCCCATTACATTCTAGGCCCAAATGCAATATTGATTTAAAATTTTCTGCATCTAAGATCGATGAATATTGAATTTGATCCAGTCGACTAAACGTCTTCCCAAATTATGTCGTAGTGTGATATTTGTAATTAAGATTTATTTCGAGGAAGAAAAAATGTTCGAAGCTTGAAAATTACATTCACTCTCATCTTTATTCTGATTTTCCTTTTCCCGTTCAAATATCTGAGGAAGGGTATTTATTTTGAAATGCTAAAACCTCAAACGGCAAAATTACACACACACACATACATACACACACACACACATACACATACATACACACACACACACATACACATACATACACATACATACACACACACACGCATATTGACACGCATGCCCACACACATATGCAATGTATATAGATGTATATATATGTGTGTATGTACAAGTATATATGTATGCATGTTGTATGTATATATAAACGTATATGTGTTTGTGTAAATATACATATGTACATACATCCATATATATGATATATATTTACACACTCATACGCAAGACACACACTGACACGGACACAGACACAGACACAGACACACGCACACACAAACACACACACACAGATGTAATGTTTATCGTCACTTCAATATGGCCGTTTGACGTTACTAACGTTTTCAAACCTACGAAGCGACCCCTCTAGCAGGTTATCGAGGCAATCTGCACTCTGTATATAATGCAAGCAGGGGAGCTAACCCCTGTCATCTTCCAGCAGAAGACGGGATCGCCAGAATGAATGACTTCGGGATATTTGTGCCCATCATACACCTATATCTATCTATCTATCTATCTATCTATCTATCTATCTATCTATCTATCTATCTATCCTATTTATTTATCTATCTATCTATCTATCTATCTATCTATCTATCTATCTATCTATCTATCTATCTATCTGTCTATCTATCTATATATCTATCTATCTGTCTATCTATCTATCCATCTATCTATCTATCTATCTATCTATCTATCTATCTATCTTTTAACACGCATTGGTGTTCGCGCGCACACGCACTCACGTACACACAGATACTCTCGCACACTTATGTACATAACCAAGGGTAATCTTTACATACTATATATACACTAGCAACACTGACCCTGACCCTTGACAGTTATGCCTGATGAACGCAGTGTTGTAAAACATGAGACGCGAGGAAAAATCTGGAAACTTAGAGTAACAGTAATATGTGTGTGTGTATATGAGAGAGAGAGAGAGAGAGAGAGAGAGAGAGAGAGAGAGAGAGAGAGAGGGAGAGAGTGTGTGTGTGTATGTGTATATATGTATTTAAGTATGTAGGTAGGTAGAGTAGGTAGGTACAGAGAGAGAGAAAGAGAGAGAAGCGGATGAATACAATCCCTTCCACTGGGGTGTCAAGTTTCTCCTGACAGGTTATTCAACAAATTGTGCGGAATTCTCTTTCATGTGGAATGCGGAGACAAAAGTGAAATACTTCACAATAAAAAAGCGTTAGGGTAAATAATATCATTAGTGAAAATTCTCAAGAATAAATCTTGTTAAATAACATTTAATGTGGTTAGAGGGCAAGCATTATTAGAAGATGCTATAATAAGATGTTACATAGATTAAGTTTTCGGTCACATACTTCATTGATTTTTCATACACACAGATTTATATATCAACAAATAAGTCATATTCTAGTGCTTACCGAAAAACATTATATAGCTTATAGCTTATATCAAAATTGAATTACTTGATTCAATTTTGAATTGAATTTCAAGGTCTAATTTTCAAATAGTATTTTAGTATGGGATCATACCTTTTATAAACCCACAAGTGCAGGCTTGGCCGTGTGGTTACGAAGCTCGTTTTGCCTAGTCGTTTAGGGATCAGCCCCACTGCGCGGCAACTTGCGCAAGAAGCGACTAAAGCCTTGTAAGTGAATTTGATAGACGGCAACTGTGAGGAGGCCCATTATGTATGTACGTATGTATGTGTGTATGTATGTATCTATATTCTTTTATTCTTTATTCTTTTATTTGTTTCTGTCATTTGACTGCGGCGATGCTGCGGCTGCGCCAGGAATAGGATACGATTCCGCAAGAACAGCTGCATGCACATGTGGAGCATCGCACCTTGACTTCTGGCTGTGATTGGAAACAGATGTGGTCTTGTCGAATAAATGAGGTATTGTCATAATTGTGCTTCCTTTACCACTGCATTGCAACGCTCGGACCCGAAATATAACAATATTTTGCTTTCGAAAAATTCTTAAATGTTGGTTGCCTTAATTTTGGGACACCCTGTATATAGATTTAGGTATAAATATTTGTGTGCGCATAGATGGGTACGCACGTACACACACACACACATATATATCCCCACACGCACACACACACACAAACACACACACACACACACACACACACATATATATATATATAATGTGGATATTTGTGTGTGTATTTATGTATATATGTTTACATATAAAGACACGGATGTTATAGTGTATATATATGTATATAGATAAATATATGTATACATATATACCCATCCTCCAAACACACACACACACACACACACATATATATATATGGTGCAGTTATTTTAATGAACAGAAATATCTCCATAACCAAACCTTTGTACTTCATGAAAATCAAAATTTAAGAAAACGTTCACAATTTATTACATAACACTTGACGCATGATAGCATGATACGGGCAATATACTAAAGGCATCCGCCCTTATCTTGGTCCCATGCTTACAAAACTGTGTTAAATTTACAAATCTGCCCGATCATGCTGAAATATCAAACAACAATAACAACAAGATGTAATACAAAGACAACCCCACGAAAACTTAATATATGAAATCTCATCACTGGTAGCAGTAATGGTACTCTTTTACTCTTTTACTTGTGTTACTCATTTGACTGCAGCCATGCTAGAGCACCGCCTTTAGTTGAGCAAATCGACCTCAGAACTTATTCTTTGTAAAGCTACTACTTATTCTATCGGTCTCTTTTGCCTAGCACTAGGTGCGGAGACGTAAATACACCACCATCGGTTGTCAAGCGATGTTGGCGGGACAAACACAAACACATAAACACACACACACACACATACACACACAAACACACACACACCACACACACACACACACACAACAAACACACACACACATACACATATATAATATATATATATATACATATCATATATATATACGACGGGCTTCTTTCCCTTTCCGTCTACCAAATCCACTTACAATGCTTTGGTAGGCCCGAGGCTATAGCAGAATACACTTCCCCAAGGTGCCACTTGAGTGGGACTGAATTTAATGTTTCCGAACATGTTAATTTTAGTGGAAAGTATATATCGTTGAAAAGTATCTCAGCATCGGAATAGTACTCTTCTGCTAAAACGTGAACGATGGTCGCCGTCGCGACTCCAGGTGTTCCAAAACTCCGTATTACCGATTTCCTACGCAAAATAGGAATTACTGCGACCCGTCGGAGAAATTAGCCCCGCAAAATGAAGTGGTTATTACGGCGAGTGTCGCTGGCCATTTCCCGTGGCTACCCCACACGACTGAGCACGCCATCACAGACTGAGCGCCCCATTTTCTCTTGGATATGTTACTCATCGGCCCTCATCTTTATTTTCCTGCGCTTTACTCCCCTTTTCTTTTCCTTTTTACTCTTCTTATCTCCCTTCATTCTTCTGTCTTTGTATTTAAATGCTAAAATAAAGTAAGCAGTTTCACCAAATAGAGACTAATTTGAGCCACGTTCTCTGTGAAAAGAAGAGAATTTTTGAACTCCACTCAAAAAGAAAACTGTTGTAGCATCGCTCCACGTCTTTCTATGGCATCTTTTGAAATTAAAGGGAATATCTGCGTGCGTAACTGTATACCGAAAGTTATTTCACCGGCTCCCTCTTGCTTGAGGCACTGTATTTATCGGTGGAATGACATTCTTGAAACAGAAGCAACATTTACGAAGGCAAATAAAATATAGAGAGCAAAGATAAAATAACGAAAAATGACTTCGAAAAGAACCACACAAATACGACAACATAACTAGCTAATATGGCGGTCTTCTGCGCCAACACGTGACAAGAAAATCGCGCCAGTATCACTGCCAAGAAAAAGAAGAAAAAAAAATTAGAGATGATAAAACAATACATTACTCCTAAAGTGACGGGATGATTAAAGACAATAACAACCTTTGATCACTGGTCTGGCGATCATGGTTGATGTGGACCTTAAAAACAGTAGAAAAAAAAGTATTCTACGCATTCTTTTTTTTTTCCCGCACGAACACTTAGAGACATATACAGATATCTTTGTATTCGTATACGGCAATATACAAATACTGCAAAAAAAGGTACGTTTGCATATATTTGAGAATACTTGTACATATACATACACACACTCATACACACACACACACACTCACTCAAACAATCATACACACACATTCATACATACATATATATATACATATACACATATATGTATAATATGTAGCACGCTAGATAGATAAATAGATGCATTGAGAGAGTAGAGTAATACGTATGTCTATGTATAATTATATATATATATATGTATATGTATATATATATTATATATATATATATATATATATATATATGTATATGTATATATATTATATATATAGATATAGTATATTAAATATAGATATATATATATAAAAGATATATATATATATATAATATATATATATATATATATATATATATATATATATATATATATATATATATATATATACGTGTGTGCGTGTGTGCGCGTGAGTGTGTGAGTATATATATATATGTATATATATAGATAGATAGATAAAAACTTACTTGGAAAAGGATGCGTGGCGTTCGATCATATGATATATAATAATATATATAAATATACATACATACTTACATACATATATATAGAATAAATTTATTAGCGTGTGTATGCATAAAATAAACCACTGTATATATATATATATATATATTATATATATATATTATATATATATATATATATATATACATATATATATATATATATATAATATATAATATATATATATATATATACATATATATGTAAATATGAATATATATATGTGTATGTATATGTATGTATATATATATACATACACATGCATACATACGTGTGTTTGTGTTGCTGCGTGTTTGTGTGTGTGTGCGCGCGCGTGCGAATTTGTGTGTGCGCACGTACGTGTGCGAGCGTGTGTGTGTGTTCGTGCGTTCGTATAATCAGTGAGAGTGATTTGGTGATTCAGTCTGCCTCGCCTCTTATTTTCCGACAGTGATTTACAGCCGGTCTCTAATAATGTGATTGAATCACAGGATGGAAACAGCTGCTTCTCTCTATTACAATCGCAAAACATTAATTTCCTCTCTCATGATTACCACACCATTTTACAGAATGGCATCGACGCACTTACCCGGCACATATATGTAGTAACACTCACACACACGCACACACACACATACACACACACGTATCATGATATTAATAATAATAATAATAATAATAATAATAATAATAATAATAATAATAATAATAATAATAATAATAATAATAATAATAATGATGATAATATAACATACTAATAATAATAATAATAATAATAATATAACATACAGAAAATTGCACTACTAGGCACTGCACACATCCTACGCAGAACACTTTCCATACAATAACCATCAGAGCATCACAACAAATCACAGCACATACCCAAGGCACACAGAGCTGTGCTCGGTAGTGAAGTGAAAGCACGCTATAAAAATAAAACTACTGAATACTAATAAAATAATAATAATAATAATAATAATAAGAGCGAATAATGCAGATATCGACAAAGCCTGACCATAAATGGCTAATGGCCTCTCTTGCTTAAAATCTGAAACAGAGGGGTTTATCATAGCAGCTCAAGATCAATGCCTACCAACAGAAACTACCAGGCCAACATATTAAAGATCAGAAGCAGTCCAACGTGTCGTGTATGCAAGCAACAAAATGAAAACCATTGACCATGTGGTCTCCAAGTGCAGTCTTCTAGCGCCTACAGAGTATCTCAACAGGCACGATAGAGCTGCACAATATATTCACTGGGTAATCTGTAAAAACCTGGATTTGCCCCATGAAAAAAACTGGTGGGAACACAAACCACCCCCAGTGCTTGAAAATGACACATCTCACTCCTCTGGAATTCACCATTCAAACTGACAGGAAGATAGATGCAAATAGCCAGACATCATATTGAAAAAACTTCAAACAAAGAACATGCCTCCTCATTGATATGACTGTCCCAATCGATATAAACGTATCTGTCAAGACCTACCAAAAACTGAGCAAATATAAAGATCTTGAAATAGAAATCAGCAAAATGTGAAGCTGAAGACTAAAACAATACTGTTGTCATAGGTGCCCTGGGAATGATAGCAAAAGGGGCTGATAGTACCTAACTCAGATACCAGGAAACCCCAAAATGGCAGAGAAGTTCAAAGATAGTGCTGCCATGGGAACTGCTCATATCCTACGCAAAATACTCTCTATGTAATCTCAAGGTTTAAAACAAACATAATTTTCGGTTTAAAAAAAAAAAAAAAAAATTTTTTTTTTTTTTAGACATTCATTAGTAAACATCCCACCCCCCCAAATATATGGCACACTAGGCATAACAACAACATGAACTTCCAACCCTGTTGTCTCTTGAGGTCTCTGGGTGAGACTTGGAGCCAACTTGTACAAATATAAAGCAAAAGTCAAACATAGAATAATAATAATAATAATGATAATATATTCTCTTTTACTCTTTTACTTGTTTCAGACATTTGACTGTGGCTATGCAGGAGCACCACCTTCAGTCGAGCCAATCGAGCCCAGGAATTATTCTTTGTAAGCCTTGTACTTATTCTATTCGCCTCTTTTGCCGAACCGCTAAGTTACAGGGACACACCAGCTTCGGTTGTTGAGCGATTTTGTGAGGGACAAGCACAGACACACAAATACACACACATGCATACATTCACACACATGTTTATATATACATATACACGACGGGCTTCTTTCAGTTTCCGTCTACCAAATCCACTCACAAGGCTTTGGTCAGCCCGAGGCTATATTAGAAGGCACTCGCACAGGGTGCTACGCAGTGGAACTGAACCTATGTGGTTGGTAAGCAAGCTACTTACCACACAGCCACTCCTGCGCCTATATATACATGGTTTATATATATATATTATATATATAATATAGTAATCCTTGCTATATCGGGGTTCACCTATCGCGGTTCATATATCGCAGTTTATTATTTAAGCTTACGTCGATTCTTCTTCTGTGGTGTTGTTTGGCATTTAAAATAAAATATAATATATATATACAAATTATAAAAAATAATAATATAATAATATAATAATAATTATATATATATATATATATATATATTATATATATATATATATATATATATAATATATAAATATATATACACACAGTACAGTATGTTTCTACTTCGTCACCTATCACGGCTGGCTTTCCAACGTAACCCCCGCCATAGTATAAGCAATTTTGTATGTATGTATTTATTATTCTGAAAAAAAGAATATTATTTACCGAAGCTCCGAACTTTTGGACAGTTAAGCCATCGTCTGCCTGCCGAAACTGACCAAAACGGCCGAATCTGGCCGAAAATTCGAAGTTACTGTCAATAATATTCTTGTTTAAGAATAATAAATTAGTACTCTACACAAGCATATATCCATATGATTAACGAAAGGTTATTTTTATTATAACTGATCATAAACAAACTTTATCGTATGTCTATCTATCTATCTATCTATCTATCTATCTATCTATCTATCTATCTATCTATCTATCTATCTATCTATCTATGTATGTATGTATGTATGTATGTATGTATCTATCTATCTATTATATATGTATGTATGTATGTATGTATGTATGTATGTATGTATGTATGTATGTATGTATGTATGTATGTATCTATCTATCTATCTATGTAGGCGCCGGTATGACTGTGTGTGTTAAGAAGTTTGCTTCTTAAACGACATGGTCACGTGTTCAATTCCACTACGTGGTACCTTCGGCAAGTGACTGCTACTATAACCTCGGGCCAGCCAAGCCTTCTGAATACATTTGGTTCACGGAAACTGAAAGAAACGCGTCGTATGTATGTGTGTGTGTGTGTGTGTGTGCCTGTCTTTGTGTTTGGTCCTCACCGGTTGACAACCGGTGTTGTATTTACGTCCACGCAACCTACTAGCTTTGCAGATGAGAGCGATAGGGTAATACCAGGCTTCGTAAAATCGTACCGATGTTGATTCGTTCGACTAAAATCCATCAAGCTGGTGCCCCAACATGGCCGTACTCAAATGACTGAAACGAGTAAAAGATAAAAGACGCTGTAAAAGACAAATGGCTTCCGAAACGTCCTTACTGAAAACAAGAAACGTTCTGCTGCTGGGCATCGTAAAATCCCAATGCTGAAAGTTCTTAAAATACAGTTGTAAACATCTAGATCTATGCGAAAGAATTCCTAATGAGAAATCTGCCTGTTGCAATCGCATAAGGAAAAGTGCCATAGCAACTGAGAGAGCCAAAACTAAAAAGACCGACGCAGTTGAGAAAGTTAAGATCAGTCAGAAATGAAGTGTCAATGACACTTCTATTTTGTCATTACCTAGCAACATTATTATGGAATGCATTTTTAGTTGCTTTGTGTAGAGGGTTTCAAAGAAATTTAATGTTCTGCAAGATTTCTTCTTGATAAACGACATTGTATTTTGAATTGTAAGTATGAATGTTTACTGGAAGTATCTATAACAACTGCCAGTTTGTTATTGACGAAGGATTTGATTTTTGCACTGCGATCCTTGTATTAATTAATGATGTTGCATATTTAGGATCAACTTTATTATAAATTCATAGTCTCACTAAAACATTGCGCGTATGGCAATTATATTCACAGCACCATTTCTATGGGGAAAAATTGTATCTCTTTAGCTTGTATCAAATGTTTAGCAATATGATCAGCAAATACGATTTAGCAAACCTCGAGTAGTACTTCATGCTTGCAGATAATCATATTTAACTTTGGTTCAAGGTGGTGGATTTTATCGGATTTTTAGTCCTATTGCGATCACAGTCTGGCTCTGATATAAGTCACCTGAAATTACTATTTCTAATCAATGCGATTCATTGTAACATGAGTCCCGAGAGGTATGTCTAGGTCATCTAGAGTTTCTTCAAACGCAATTGTGCATTCCACCCAGAAGGTTATTTGGCATCATACAAGAATCTCTCTGATCCCTGAACTGTTTGAATTGTTACATCAAATTCCAAGGGTATCGACTCCAAGTATGATTGTGGCAGCAATAGCTTATCGAAATCCTTTAATAGCTCATCCCTCGTTTTGATGGACTTTGGCAGGCGATATAATGATTATAAAAATCTTACCTGCTCTACAATAAGGATTAAGTAAATTTATACCAGCATCTAGGTGACAAACTCTGAAAGCAATTACACAATATTTAACCTTCTGATTGGCAGTGAGTTTGATTACATTGTTATTGAGTTAAGTAGTTGATATGAGATATCTTTGATTGTTTCTTTTATCATATTACTGAGTTCAGTTAAGTTAGGTTGAAGGAAACCACATTTTTGCATATTTTTACGCTCTTGATTTTATCGATGAAGGTTGCATCATCAAATTTCAACTCTGTACTCCGACGCAATGCGGAATATATCTGTTGAGCTTAAAGCTTCAAATGTTTGACAAAATCATTATAAAGCTTGATGCAAAGATGCAACAGATATCATGGATCACAGGGTATTCATATAAAAGTGAGATGCATCAGATGGTTCTCAGCAGATCATATTACATGCACTGAAAATTATTGTCCAGCACTCCAAGTAGGAATCTCTGAATGTCTCTCTAAATGTGGTGCAAACGTTGACGTTGAAAATCCGTGGATCTGTAAATGAACTTGAAGCTCATTCTTTCGTAGAAAGAATTGATGCTGACCTGCATTTTCTGTACACTCTCTGCTGAGTCCACTATCACACTTTATACCTATTTCTTTACTACCCACAAGGGGCTAAACACAGAGAGGACAAACAAGGACAGACAAATGCATTAAGTCGATTATATCGACCCCAGTGCGCAACTGGTACTTATGTAATCGACCCCGAAAGGATGAAAGGCAAAGTTGACCTCGGCGGAATTTGAACTCAGAACGTAGCGGCAGATGAAATACGGTTACGCATTTCGCCCGGCATGCTAACGTTTCTGCCAGCTCGCCACCTTTATACCAAGTTGGCTTTCAACGGGGGCACCTTAATTTCTTTGTCGTCATTGCTAGTTTTCCTGATATCACCAAACCACATGGTACAGCATTGTTTCTTCAGAGGATTCCATACTGTTACAGCTTTTCAGCATAAGCTGCAAGTGTTTAGTCCAATGAAACCCTCGCTTGGTGTGCAACATTGCTTAAATGGGTATAATTCGGTAGACTACTTCACAAGTAGACACCAGGTTGCTGAATGTCGTAATATTTTCAATGGTAAAGAGAAAATGCTCCATGCTGCTTTGCTTCGAAAGAATAAACATAGAAGCATTACATCCTTTAATGACATATTTTCTCTTATTCTTTTATTCTATTGTCATTCCTTTATTGTATTGTATTTTGGTGGATGTAATTACATGTACTGTATTGTTATATCGCAATACTACACAGTGGCTGTGGTGCTACGAAATTCTCGTCACCACTGTTATATCGCACGTTCGGATGACCTCTTCTCAACTCCTCGACGTCTAGACTACTCCCTCTATATCTACGTATTGGACAAGCCTACTTCATCGTCTGGGGCGTCCATACAACATTTATCGACTTGTAGTCTTCAAAACATATATATACGTTAAGAATTTCGCTTAAGAGCTGGTACTTGAAATCTATTCATCTACTGTCAATTTTAATCGGTTCAAGCAAGGTTTGGGAGCTTTCCTGTTCTGAAGCTTTTCTTCTCTAAGAAAGATGGACTATAGGAGTGGCTGTGTGGTAAGTAGCTTGTTTACCAACCACATCGTTCCGGGTTCAGTCCCTCTGCGTGGCACCTTGGGCAAGTGTCTTCTACTATAGCCTCGGGCCGACCAAAGCCTTGTGAGTGGATTTGGTAGACGGAAACTGAAAGAAGCCCGTGGTATATATATATATTATATATATATATATATATATATATATATATATGTATGTGTGCGTGTTTGTGTGTCTGTGTTTGTCCCCCTAGCATTGCTTGACAACCGATGCTGGTGTGTTTATGTCCCCGTTACTTAGCGGTTCGGCAAAAGAGACCGATAGAATAAGTACTGGGCTTACAAAAGAATAAGTCCCGGGGTCGAGTTGCTCGATTAAAGGCGGTGCTCCAGCATAGCCGCAGTCAAATGACTGAAACAAGTAAAGAGAGTATATTCAACTGTTTGTGATTCTAAACGGTGGACAACGTGCTTTTGTTGTCCTCCATTCAATATGAATTCCTGCCTCGACTACAAGTGCAAGCATGAACTATCCTAAACTTTAACAATACTGAGGAGCTCTTTCTCCTTGCACGAATTTGGAATCAGTTTGGTTGAAGATAATCTTTTTGCAGATAAATTTCAACCTTGATGGATGTTGTGGCAAACTCTGTTTCTCTCTTGTGTTATCGAAGAATCATCATTTATAGCAAATCGTAGCGTAAAGATCTAAATTTGGTTCCGACCAAAATTTTAAATTGATCCTCCAAATTTTTCTTCCTGTTCAAATGACTTAAATTTCCAGAATATATCAATTTATCATCGGCATTTTGTGATACGGAAACCAGCAGACGTTTTAATCAAGTACTCTACTTAACAGTAATAGAGAACGATGCAGAGAGAAATTCTGAGATGGAAAGGGAGAGTGGGGACAAAGTCACAGTAAACGAAGTAGCAAATCTTTCTATAAAAAAGCAAAATGAGGTGTATGATACAAAAACACAGATTCAGCCCTGATGGATTAGGCGATGGCTACTTTCGATACACAAAGAGGAAGATGAAATATGTATATATACCGTAGTCTATGTATTTCACAATTATCACGTGATCACATGACTGACCAGGCTATCAGATGTTGCTACACATCACTTGTCACAATGCGCTTCGCATTGTTTTAGCCTTCAAATGACGCCACCCCGCTGGCTAAGCGAGCTGGCCAACAGAAGAAAGAGTGAGAGAACGTTGTGGCGAAAGAGTACAGCAGGGATCGCCACCACCCCCTGCCGGAGCGTCGTGGAGCTTTAGGTGCTTTTCGCTCAATAAACACTCACAACGCTCGGTCTGGGAATCGAAACCACGATCCTAAGACTGCGAGTCCGCTGCCCTAAGCACTGGGCCATTGCGCCTCCACATTTCACTACTATAAGCCATCAAATGGCGCTGAAGTGACAGATTCGTTAGTATGCCGGGCAGCAAGCTAACCGGTATTTTGTTACTCTATACGTTGTGAGTTCAAGTTCCGGCGAGGTCGACTTTGCTTTTCGTCATTTCAGTTTCAATAAAATAAGTACCAGCTGAGCATTTGAGTCGATGTAACTGACTTAACACCTCCCCGCAAATTGATGGTTTTGAACCCAAATTTGAAATCAATAATTAGTATTCAGTATTCTAAATTACAGCAGTTTTGTGTGCTTGTGTATATACATACATATATTATATATATATATATATATATATATATATACATACATACATATATATATATATATATATATATATATATATATAATATATATATATATATATATATATATATATAGTTAAACCAAACATGAAAGCACAAAAAAACAAAACAACGCGAGGACATGGAACAAAAATAGTATTATTGGACGCTCAGGAAAGAAGGACGGTTTAACGATTCGAGCGGAGCTCTTCGTCGGAAACATAGGAGAAGGAAAGATCCAGAGAAGGGAAGACAGAGGAAAAAAGTCGCCAACGGTACACACGCAGTATATATGTATTGATAAAAATGGTAAGACAACAAAAGAAAGAAAGAGACCTCGATATTATGTAAATAGAGGAATTTATCTGTAATTATAATATGTGGCATTTTTCCGATGGCCGGATAACTGAAGAGATAGCTGCGTGGTTTTTCACCTCGGCATCGGAAACTCAGAGTTTTATCATGGCTACTGAATAATTGTCACATATTACATTTACATATATAACTATAAACCATTTCGTTTCTCTACATGTCAGTTACGAAAAGGGACGACACAATCAATATATATATATGAATGTATGCATGTATATATATATATTTATATAAATATGTATATATTTTATAATATAAAATATTTCATATATGTATATATATATATATATATATATATATATATATATATACATACATGCACATACATTAACTTACATATATTTATATACATGCATATATATATATACATACACACACATGTATATATATATATACACATATATATATACATTACTTTACAGACATATCTACACACACAAACACACACACACACATATATGTATGCATCTACATACATATATTACATACGTATACATGTATATCTGTGTTCGCGCCTATAGGCGTATACATGTGTATTCACACATGCTATTGGTGTGCATTTCAGTTGCTTCGTTTTCTCGCTGCGTGCATTGTCCTCTCTTCTGCATTTATTTGGACATAAAGGAAAGGAGAGGTAAGGCAGGCAGAATACAAACTACAACCTATTAAAAATAAAATTAAAAAAAAAACAGAACAAAAACAAAAAAAAATCAAAAATGGAAAAGAAAAGAGAAAATTGCAAGTGTTGCTTTTCGTAAATGTTTGTGTAAATTAATGTAAATTGATGGAATCAAAAAATCAAATATTAAACTTAAGAAACGACCATAAAATAAACAACCTCTGTGTTTATTTGCATTTTTTTATTTGTGTATTTGCGTTTATGAGGTTAAGGAGAGAATTATTTTTTAGATCTTTTTTTTTTAAATTTTATTTCGCATAAATATGAATTAATTATTTTCATTTTGTAAAGTTTATTTTTATAATTTGAATAAATGTATTCATATCTGTTATTTATTTTATTTATTTTATTAAATTGCTATCTTTATCTTCTTCATACATCATATCTCTCTTTATCTTTAATCTCAAACACTCTCTTTTATTCCAGCTCTGTCTTTCCTTCACATTTCCACTTGACTTACTAAACACGTTATCATTCATCGTTTACGCTTATCGTTGAACATCTCTCTCGAATATTCTCTTCATCTCTCTCTCTCTCTCCTTCATCTCGCTCATTTTTATATATTTTTCTTGTGGCTTTCTGCTTTTGACAATCCCTTTCATTCTCTTACGTTGTGTGTGTGTGTGTGTGTGGTGTGTGTGTGTGTTAACTCCGATCGTTTCTCATTTCTCTAAATCCTTCTCGTCTTTCTATTTAATTATTCGAAGTTTTTCAAGTTCTTTTTCTTGGTCTTCTATTATTTCTCTTCCTTTGTTATTCTTTGCTGCGTATCTTCTTCTTCTCCTTCTTGTTGTTTTTGTTTTTGTTGTTGTTCTTCTTCTTCTTCTTCCCTTCGTCTTCTTCTTCTTTCTTCTTCTTCTTCTTCTTCTTCTTCTTCTTCTTCTTCTTCTTCTTCTTCTTCTTCTTCCCTTCTTCCCTTCGTCTTCTTCTTCTTCTTCTTCTTCTTCTTCTTCTCCTTCTTCTTCGTCTTCTTCTTCTTCTTCCCTTCTTCTTCTTCTTCTTCCCTTCGTTCTTCTTCTTCTTCTTCTTCTTCCCTTCTTCTTCTTCGTCTTCTTCATTTCTTTTTCTTCTTCTTCACTTTTTCTTCTTCTCCTCCTCCTCCTCCTCTTCCACCACCACCTTCTTTCCTTCTTCTTCTTCTTCTTCTCCTTCTTCTTCCTTTGCATCTTCTTCTTCTTCTTCTTCTCTCTTCTTCCCTCTTCTTGCTCTGTCTCCCTCCATACGATCACCCCTCCACCTTTGAAGCATTTTTCTTTTTACTCTTCACTTCATAATTATTTTTAATCTCATTCTCTCTTAAGATATCGCTTGGAAACTCTATTCCCTTTTTCTTTCTTTCTCGCTCTCTCATTTCTTTCCTACATTCTTCCATCTTGAATACTTTTCGTTCATTAAATCTCTATTTCTTTTTCCCTTTCTCCGTTTCTTTCTTTCCTTCAGCCTTTCTTCTTTCAATTATTCTTTCTTTGTTTCTTTCCCTCTTTCTTTCTTTCTTTCTTTCTTTCTTTCTTTCTTTCTTTCTTTCTTTCTTTCCTTCTTTCTTTCTTCTTTCTTTCTTTCTTTGTCTTTGGCTCTCTCAATCATTATCCATTGATCGACCTTACTTAATCGAGCTAACTCCTTCTCTTCCTGTTAATTCTCACAATCTGTTTGTTCTGCTTCTCTTTATAGGTTAATGTCTGAATAAGAAAGTTAGTCTCTTATGATCGCTGCAGTCACAGTCTCTTTCATGTAGAGAAACATTTACAAATGGCGACGCTTGCTGTTTTGACATAAATGTCTTTGATCGTAAAGGGAGATAACTGCATCTTAATCGGGATTTAAGTCAAATGAACAGGAAGTGCATGAAAGGGTGAAAGGACACAGGAGGTATTTAAAAGAAATAAAAGGAAAAGGCGAGAATTATAGTGATCATAATTATGGTAGTAGTAGTAGTAGCAGTAGCAGCAGCAGCAGTAGTAGTAGTAGTAGTAGTAGTAGTAGTAGTAGTAGTAGTAGTAGTAGTAGCAGTAACAGTAGTGGTAAAAGAATACGCAGAGCGAAAATTATAATTATATGGAACTCAAACGACGACGAGGCTGATGATACTACTGATGATGATGAAGCCGAGACAAAATCTGATAGGAACAAAACTGAATGCTATCATTATTATTATTATTATTATTATTATTATTATATTATTATTATTATTATTATTATTATAAAAAGGCGGCGTGCTGGCAGAAACGTTAGCACGACGGGCGAAATGCTTAGCGATATTTCAAATGTGCCGCGGTCGACTTTGCCTTTCATCCTTTCGGGGTCGATTAAATAAGTACCAGTTACGCACTAGGGTGGATTTAATCGACTCAATCCGTTTGTCTGTCCTTGTTTGTCCCCTCTGTGTTTCGTTCCCTCCCCAGAATTTCAGACTTTGTGCCTATAACGAAAAGAATTATTATTATTATTATTAATATTATTATTATTATTATTATTATTGTTGTTGTTGTTGTTGTTGTTGTTGTTGTTGTTGTTGTTGTTGTTGTTGAGAGAAAAACCTGTGCATGCCATCTAAGTGACACTGAGGTAAAAATACTACCCGTCTGATAAGGGTACACCAGACACATGCATCACATTCATACGTGCGCTACATAGTGATCTCATATCAAGATAAATAGCCCATGACCTTCCAGTTGAGTCCACGTTAGAATATTCCGCAAGGCGAGTAGCCCATCATGCTTAAATGGCCTTTGAATAAGGGTTGTTTAAGAATGTTGAACAAAACACACATGTTTCCAAAGAGGAATTATTCAAACCCCAAACAATTTCTCTCAACACATCACTATGATGTTCCTCCCACTAATTCTGTTCGTGATCAGAGATGCACATATCGTCAGCCCCTAAGGAACATGCTCAATTGGTTAAAACCAAACAACTGACAAGCAGAATATTGAGCAGAATATTTGCTGTAGCCCATCTTTTATACCAAGTCAAAACAATGTACATGATAACACTTCCAATCAGTTAAGGTGAGAAATCATGAGAGTCACTGCTTGGTACTGCATCAGGGTATATCATTTGTATTTTTGTTATTATTTGTATTGACGTGGCGAGCTGGTAGAAACGTTAGCACGTCAGACAAAATAGCTTTTCTTCTGGGTATTTCCGCTCTGAGTGCAAATACCACCAAGGTTAACTTTACTTTTCATCCTTTCGGAGTTGATAAAATAAAATACCTGACAGACCATTATTTTTTGACACTCTAAAGTTTTTACTTTAATAATAATAATAATAATGATAATAATAATAATAATAATGATAATAATAATAATAATAATAATAATATTAATAATAATAATAATTATTATTATTATTATTATTATTATTATTATTATTATTATTATTATTATTGTTGTTGATGTTGTTATTATTATTATTATTAATTTTATTATTATTATTATTAATTTTATTATTATTATTATTATTATTATTATTATTATTATTATTATTATTATTATTATTATTATTATTTATATTCCATTTTATTGGTCACAAGGACCACGAAGATCATTAAAAAACAAAATAATATGACAGTAGCATTTACCAAAAATTCTAACAAATATATTCCCTCAATATGAGCAATCGCTTCCCAGAGGAAATATGGGAAGCCTTCAGATCCCTATTCACAAGGATTACCATGACAAGTGCTCCACTGTTTTCCATATTACTCAGTTTATAGGCCCCTGATTAGAGTAAATTCTTTCACTCGTGCCATCCTCGCTACATTCACCCATATTCCAACAATTTTTTTCTTTCCTAGTGAAACTTGAAAATACTGATGAAGGCTTGCCTGTAAAGGAATGTGTTTGTCCTTCCAGTCGCATCCACCATTCAAACTTTATTCATTACAGTCACAGGAAAACTGACTGCACTTCCCAGCTACAAGTGAGCAATGGATAAAACTTCAAGATGGATCGAACGTCATACAGTACATAACTGCTGTTCGACACAAATCTATATGTCCGCAACGTTCAAGCACTGCATGAGTGCGTGCTGGACGGTTTGGGCGCTCTGCGTGCATCTCGGGCAAGCGCGGCTGACAGCACCCCCATGCTTATGGAGTTTTATCCCTCTGCTAGGCAAGGGATTCGTGGAAACTCTCCGTGGGTCACTGTCTCAAAGTCGTCCGGAAAAGACCTGTCGCTTAAATTTCATCGACGCCTAGGTTTTTCCTTGGACGTCGTCACTCGTCAGCACCACAAATCCACTATAGAAAGCCACTGTGGAACATTTATAGATAGCATTGCCCGACTAGCTGAGGGCTACGAGCCCGTGACAGTACTCTAGATCCTTGGTCTAAACTTGATCCAGGACTGCAGCTCTACCAAAGAAACAAGCTTCGGAAAAGCGCGTTTATCAAAATTCGACAAGATACACTCTCCTTCTAGGAAACCCGGGAGATATTGTAGTATCAGCCCATGTCTGCACATCATTTGCCATGGTATGCACTGTCTTCCATGCTGCAGATGTTGACACTAAGTGAAACACCTAACCTGTGGAATGCACATTCCTTCATAGACAGTAGAAGAGCAGGCGCTCCATTCTGGTTAGACATGATACGGAGTAAGACACAACGGTTAGATGATAGTAAATGACGGTTGCAATATAGACATTTGCTACATTCACCTGTCCATTCAGGGATAGTTTCCTATTAGCCCATTTCTGGGTAAAATTAGCCACCCTACTCGTCGTTTCTTCTCAGTTCTTGTCTAACTATAGGTCAAAGTCGAACTATACCAAACCCCAATTAATTTAACCGGTCTGTTGAGTATCCTACGACTCAGTTGGGCGGTATTGACCTGCCTTTTCCAGGTACCTGATTACAGACCAAACGAATTCACTTGCTTAACTCTAGCTCCAGTCAATATCTGACCACTTCGATGTGTTTGACAGTATAAAGTTTTTGTCGTTCACATATGCAAATATAGATCTTCTGTATTGCAGCAGTAGAACTAGTGTAAATACGTACAAAAAGGTATTTTGACTGCTCAATCGCTTGATACAGAAGGATTCTGAGAAGTAGCCATTTATTCTGAACACTGGGTACAAGTCACCTTATCTTGCAGCGATTCTGCTTCTGAAGACGGATCCGAAAGTGGCCGCATTGAGGACAGATGTCAAGTATTGATAATCGACCGCATCGAAAGCTCTCGCAGCTTCACCTATGCCAGGTTGTTTTCCCAATATTCCTATGAGGCATTGCGTCTTTGGCTTCTAATTCGAGACCAACATTTCTATATGCTAGAAGTTAGTCGGAACCATACATCTTATTACATGTCTTCATTATCGTTTCTGGAAGAATCGAAAACAAAATTGAACACGACGAAATTTGAAATCTGAACGTAAACAATCAAAACAAATATGGCATTATTTGCTCTGCTACTCTGATAACCTTGCCAAACCAATGACAATATTAATGGTAAGAAAAATGTTCCAGTCTACAATTAGATGAAAACAATTATATTAAATGATTATGTATTAAAATATTAAAAAAAAGGACGAGGGAAATTATAATTAAATATGTTGAAATATAACAAGTTAAAAGTATATTAAAAAAAAACATGTATGTTTATAATTAAGTTGGAAATTTTGAGGAGAAGAAATTTTTGTAGATTTTCCGGGATTATTAAAAATATCTCGATGAGATCAGTTCGTTTGTAAATGATTGTTGATTAGTGATTGTCAACAACGAAACAGTAACTGGGTTCTTGAAGAATATTAAGCAGAAACAGAAAATGGTCACAAAGAGAGTAGCAGCAGCAATAACAAGAACAGCAGCAGCATTAGCAGTAACAACAACAGTAACAACAACAACAACAAAAAGGCAACGGTAACAACTACAGCAATAGTACTGGCAGTAACAAGAACAATAACAAAAACAACAGTAGCGACAACAAATGTAGCTGCAACAGAAAGAGTAACGTCATCATCATCTTCATCCTCATCATCGTCATCGTCATCAACAACAACATCAACATCAACAACAACAGCAGCCGTCCAAGAATTTGGACCTGGAGATCTTCATTTCCAGCGACTTCCAGGGGCACCTCTCAGTGGTGTCGGGCGTCAACGGAGAGTCCTCGACTACAACAAGACGACCAAAGTTTTTTTTTCTTTTCTTTTCCAAGGTCTGGGTTCTACCGCCCTTAAGCCCAAGACCATTACCTAATAACACTTACCCGTCTTGTTACTGTTAAGCAACAACAACAACAACAACAACAACAACAACAATAGCAACAACAAAAACAACAATAACGACGACGATGACGAGTGAAACTCTGGGCACTGTTCTAGCTTTTCTAAAAGTCAAACCAGGAGAATTTAGTGGATGGTGAATTCTTGGGCATTCGAATTTCCGTGATTGTCTCGGTTGGGAAGCCTTTGATTATGAATCTGCTTGAACAAACTTAACTCGGCGCAGAAGAAACTTAACCGGGTCATTCTGTTTACATGAACTAGCAGCCAATTCTCCATCGTATCACATGATATTGCCGCGTTTTAAAAATGAAAAGGAACTCACATTACTCTTTTACTCATTTACCTG